>NW_017259534.1:794290-795353 GCF_001594045.1 Atta colombica | reverse complement strand
TATATATATATATATGAGTGTTCTCGAATGCGATATTTTTTTCAATTATCTCTTACATTTTGTATTGCGCGTAAGAAGGCATGTTTGTAATGTCAGCCGACAAAATGGAAATAATGAAAATGTCTTGGGAATTCTAAGATTGAAGAAGCTGCAAAATATCCTCGTGTTAATTAATTATATTTATGCTTCAAGTTTATATTATCGTCGCTCACTAAATTTCACTGATTTTATAGATTCCTTTTCTAATCTCATATTAATTTTCACTTGTCTTTCTCCCATTTTTTTTCCCGAAGAAGAGAGCTGACTCGATTGATCATGAAGATTAAATTCGGCGACTAATAGGAAATTCAGTGAAAAGATGAGAAGAGACTCGTGTTATAAAATGAGGCAATCACGGATCTCAATGAAACGGGTATCGAATACTTCACGGGAATCGAGTTTATGTGCGCGCGAATCGGGATTCCAGCGCCATTTTTGGAGCACGCATACGCGTGTCTCTATAAGTATTCGTATTACGAAAGTGAGCGTTGTTGGGGAGATTAGTCATCGGCAGGATTTTAATAGGCGTCAGCCAATTAAGTCGGTATCCCGCAACGAGATGCAGACCGCACGATGAACACTAGCACAATTAACCGCGAATACCGACAATTACAAAGACGCGTGCCAGATATGTTGTAATTCTATATGTATATGCGTACATTTCTACGTATGTATACTTTACGAGAGAATTCTTATGAAAATATCTTGCGACGCGCATCGCGGAATTTATGCTAGCGGGCAATTAAAATCAGCGTCCGCTAAACAGATTTCTCACGTCGATTTATGCACACTTGTCATCGCATCTTGTCGCAGATCGCATTCATTGAGCTCATCGCTGCATAAAAAATCTTCGCCATGCTTCGATACAAAAGTTATTTTCACGTACGAGCCTTTCTTTTTTTTTTTTTTGTCAAAACGTGAGACAAATGAAGTTGTCTTGAGTTGTTGTCTTTTTGTGTCAGTGGGTTAATTATTCGCGCATATGACTGATTTTCAATGTGCATGTACTTATATATATATATAT
>NW_017259534.1:786851-794229 GCF_001594045.1 Atta colombica | reverse complement strand
TTTTTTTTTTTTTTTTTGAGAAATAAGCAGGAAGGATATGGAATTACGGAAGATGACATTTAACAAAATTGCGATATTACGTATATAAATCATCGCATTAGCTTTGTATGAATTCCTATACTTTTTATTTTACGCTCGTGTAGGCTCGATAGGCTTTCTCTTTCTTCCTGCGTCAGTCGAGATCATATCACGTTCTTATACTAAGAGCGTATCGTAACATCATATCATAATATCAAAGATGAAAATTAAATGTTACATCGCATTATATTCAATGAAAATGTTTATGTAACGTGAAAGTGTTTGGAGAATGCATTAAAATTTAATTAAATTAGTAATACAATGCAGCTCAGTATAATAAAATTTAATTTTATATTCAGTAATGTCAGGAATCTCGTATTCTACTCTGAAGATTACAATCAAATGTATTTATTTTTTGGCTTGTGATGCATGTATCACAAAGTCCATGACAATTGCAAACATGAAGTAGAAGTTACATATAATGTTTATTAATATATTAGTATATATTTTTAAATATTACAGAGTGGAAATCGAAACTTAAATACGCAGACAAGTATTTCATTCTCGGTCGATTCTCATCTTCGTTTAAGATAATAACATGTTTCTACAGAGTATCGATTATTTCTCGCGGCATTAATGATGAAATAGAGCATAAACGAAGTCAGAATGTATACGTCGAATACCCTTCGTCATTGATAGTGCTTTCTTTTAACGTGTGCATAAAATTTGCATGTCATTAACGAACTCCCAAATTCCATGCACGCAGCATCAGTTAGTTAGTTCGTCCATCATTTGCTCTAAACGTTGGTTTGTTTAAGAGTTGAAACTCATCGGGAACTTTTTTCACACTCGCCATTCTCAAACAGCAAATATTTGTATGGTGCCGAGTTTTGCCTTCGCTTTACGCAACGATTACTTCGGTATCTATTCTCTCGCAAACGAGAGAAACGGTCTTAAACAGTCGTAAACAGTCGTAAAGAAAGTATCAGAAAAAAAATACAAGGTCGTAGATGTGATAAATTCTGACCAGACTTTATTGATGGGAAGCATTTACCACTATGATCCTTTTTAATTTCCACGGCCAACTTTATCGTCTCAATGCCGACGCACCGACCTCGAGCTCGTTTGAAAATGCTGCGTACTTTCAATAACGAGATCTAGTGCGATAATAATCATGAGAGATACGCAAACGTTATAAATGCCGTTGATAACTTCTTTTTTTTCTTCTTCTACGCCATCGCCGGAAAATCGCGGGTCGTTAAACCCTCCGGCTGCAACGTACTCCAGCTGTAATACATTGTGCGTGACATTAAATAGTTGCTTTACGCTTGTCTAGAAAGCAGATAGAAATTTATTGCGTCTTTAAGAAGATACCAGTGTCCGTTGCACACTGCAGCTGCGTGAGCTATTGCAAAATAACAATATCACCATCTCAGGGATCGACTGAACGGAACTTCACCGCGCATTCGTTCAATTTTCTACTGTCAGTATTATTACATTCTTAATCGATTTTCTCCGACTGTTTCGTTGGAAACGAAATGTATTACATAAAAGTTATGTAAGATAAAAACTCTCTGAGAAATTCTTACTTCGCGGAATTTTCATTTCCAAAATTTGGACATAATTGATGATAAGGATTGATTTTTTTCTCAAAGAGTTTTGGCAAGTGTCTAATTCGAAGATATGAAATTTTACAGTTTTGTTACTGATATTTTTTTATTCCAATCAAAATTGATTTGGGTTTTTATATCTTTGGATAGAATTTTTATAGATTTTATAAATTTAAAGTTATCCAGAACGCTTCTTGATTTCCCGTGAAAGTTTTTCTTTTTAATATAGGCAAAAGGAAGGCAAAAAGCCAATAATGTAGCAAAGAAGTTTAATTTAAATCATAAAATTCATATAATAATTACAAAGGACAAAAACATACATTTCGACTCCGTTCGAGTCATTCTCAATGTTGCGATGAACTTATTCAAACATCGTTATAAAACAAATATATATAATATTACAAAACTTCTTATAATTCTAAAATTCTTATAATTCAAAAATAATATATTCTTCATTTTGTGTCGTGCGCTGCGAGTCAATAATCGGAAAGTATCAATAATATCAAAGTAGTAAAAAAGTAATACTCTTGTCAGTCTTATCAGTAAATGTGTTGAGAGTCCATTAATAAAAAAAGAGAGAAAAAACGCAGGAAGATGGTAATTCATATCACGGTAGAATACATTAGTTTTTAATCGAAGCAAATTTGCAAGAGTAACGAACATGACTTCCACAATAACGCAATATGTTTCATTATTATTAATTAATTTTTTTTTGCTCTTATTATATTAATAATAATATAAAGGAATAATTTTTAATCTGTTTTATTGTGACAGAAAGAAGTAATAATGATTACAGAAATTATTTATCCAAAACTGTGTCTGTTTATATATCAAGTTTTAACCTTCATATATATCATAATGCTTAAACAATGTATACACAAGATTAGTATCTTATTTGGAATGATTCGTAAGGTCAAATTGCTCATAGATCGGTCTCGTTATCATTTGTTATGATTATGTAGAGTTTTATCAAGATAGATATGCGGGTCGACTTGAAAGATGAACTAATCCATTATTACACGACAAACCTTCCTCTTTTCATATTGGCAACAGCCGCGACCGTTAAATCGACACACGCACACACGTGAAATCACCCACGCGAATCGTCCTTGTCATCGGCGACGCATTCGTCTCGCCTTTTTTGTTTAGAAAGGATCATCCTGATAACCTAGAGAGAGAGGGGCAGTGGGCGTATCTTTTTTATCTTCTAAACAATTAATGCAGTTCTTCTTTTAACATTTAGCTTCGCTATGTAAATCTTATCTTTAGTTATTATTTGCGTTTATTTATTATCATGAGTAATAACTAGTTAAAACGTTAAAAGTTAAAAAAAAAAGTTAAAAAGTTAATAATTTTTTAACTTAACTTAGTTAATTTTAAATGCATTAAATTTTAACTTTTTAAATTTTAACTAAGTTACTTTTAAATGTTAACTTTTTAACTTTTTTTTAAGTTAAAAATTTTTTTATCTCTTTTAAATATCTTAGAAAAATAATAAGACAAAATAAGATTAAGGGCGTATATATTCGTAATCTGTTTATATTTTAAGATCTTAAGTAATAAATTTCTTAAGATGCTAATACAGCCCTCTGATTGGTTTATGTCTTATGCCATAAGCCTTAGTCCGGATCTACAATAGGTATTTTAAGCCTTAAGTCATAAGAAATTGACTAATTACAGTCAAATATTTTTCTCGCATCCAATTGTCATTGATCAATCAAATTTCTTATGACTTAAGATTTATTAAAAAGTAATCACTGATCTTGTATCTTCTTTATGTTGGCTGTTTTTTTAAAGTTGTAACTTATATAATTATATCGTTATGTGTTATATATTTATATGAATAAAAAAATTAAAAATTTAACTTACGTAATAATCTATTGTATGTAGTTATTTAATCTCATTTTAAGAAAAATTAGGACATTATGATCTAAAAAATAATTTTTTCAAAATTAACTTTTTTTTTTAACTTAAGTTAATTTAATATTGACTTAATTTACATTAAGTTAATTTTTTACTCTTTCAAATTTTAACTTAACTTTATTAATTTTGTAAAATCATTAACTTTAACTTTATTCAGTTAAAAAAAAAACATTAACTTATCCCTGTCTATTATCATATGCGTGCACACCTGCGATTATTTTCTTGCCAAATTTTCAAATATGCAAAGGAAGAAGACGGATTTTTTTTTTAAACTTTTCAATATAATTTCCGTGATGTTTCTTTCTACAATAATTTCTGCACTTGTTTCTTACTTAATTTATTGATAGTAATTTTATTTTATTTTTATAAATTTACATCTGTAGTTATAATAATTTAAAAAATGGGAAATCGCATGTATAATTATAACTTTGGATTAGAATGATGGAACACTGAATAAAAGACAGTGTCATATTTTTAGCACTAGACTTATATCGATATTTTTCAAATAGAACTCGTTATATTATAGTGCCAGTATGAAAGGTGAAAAATCTTACAGAGATATCGGCCATTCGAAAAATCTATTTCTGATCGTGCGCGATGTAACGTAATGCGCAGTTACGCGATTCGGAATGACACTTCTAGGAAATTCATTTTCAACGAAATGGAGATCAGTGGCCCCTTGCCATTGGGTCAGGCAAATTTAGACACGTCGTGCACGCATAGCGGTCGTGTGTCTGTTCCCGCCGGAGATTCACGCGAGCATTGAAAGTGCATGAGATGGACAATGACGTTGAGATAATACATCCACGATCGACTAAAGCAATCAAACAACTTGGTATCACTCAACCTGGTATAAGTCGAGAATCGTGGATTTCGCAATGCGCATTTCTCTTGGACGGCTTATAGAAAATCTTACGCCACACTCCGTTGAATTGTCGATAATAAACGGTCGAGCGGCATAATATGTGTGTGTGTGTGTGTGTGTGTGTGTGTGTGTGTGTGTGTGTGTGTGGAATTTGCGATTAATAACACATACAATTCATTGTCCTTCGTAATTGGAATTTACGAATAGCCAAACATAGACTGTCACGTTTGTGCGGATTTGTATGCGCGAATATTTACTCTCTGATTTTATGGCGTTAGAGCCAATCTAATTTATAGTTCGCGGTTGTCTAATTTATTGTTCCCGGTTGTGGAAAAATCTTTTTTCTTTCTTCGACCAATACATGTGGAAAAATACATTTTATGACAAGATTTTTGTGTCACGAGGAAGACAAAAGAGAGAACAAAAAAAGGAATATTTTGACGATCCATACACAGTTTATGAATCATACGGCCGTGGATGCGCGAACCGAGACGTAAACGGAACTCCTTGCCAAACCGGGCCACGTTGAAATCGTCGTTGAATGAGGATAATCACCGCCTTCGCAGTTAAGTGTTGTTCACGCTGCTAATCTCGCAACTGCTATTAGCGCAGAAATACGATAGACACGGTGTGATGATCTAGGGGAGTGGAATTGCCTGTAGGGCCGCATGTGTCCTTAAGAATGGGGTCGTTATGCACATCTATATGTGATTCATCTAAGTCTATCTCATCTATTATTATGTATCACATGTTGAGAATATATCTATTGTACATGTTCTTAAAAAAATATTCTTGTTATATTCATGGATTAGATTGAGGTTGAGATTTCAGATCATATAATTTCAATGGCAATTCTGATTTGACAAAAGATTTATATAATTCTAATAAGTTTCCTTGATTTATATTAAATTTCTCTAATAATTAATGTTTTTTTTTATTTTTGCATACAAATATTTGTGAGCGATAAATTGCTCAATATAATATCAACTTTAATCTGATAATATTTTTTAATGTAGTTATATATATATTTAAGAAGAAAAGTAAGAAATACTTTCCAATTCTTGTTTTCCTGTACTCTCGCTTTAATAGCTCGTATTGTTCTCAACGAAGAAGCTTCCTACGTCCCTGCATCTGTGACTAGATCACATAAAGCGTAAACAGTGTCATTAAGAGCTTTAGCCTCGAAACTTAACTAGCGGAAATTCCGTTGAATCTGCACTTCCTGTCACTTATTTTACAGGTCACAGCTTTCTACTCAGAAGAATAAAAATTGTTTTGTTATCATCGCAGCGAAGTTTCCGCGTATTTGCTGATGCAATTTCTAGCACAAGAGAAATCTTCTCTTTTTTTTTTATTTCCTCCGAATTTAGTATAAATACAGTTTCGATAAAAAACATAAATTACGAAAAAGATTTTGGACCTGCGATAATAATTGACAATGGGAGTACTAATATACTATGAAGCGTGATGTTAAATCATGAAATAATAAAAGTAAAATAATAAAAGTAAACGCTAAAACATTATATATAATACATAACTTATTTAATTGACTGTCTTATATAATAGTTTGATTTATTTATATTATAAATGGTTTTATTTTTTAAATCTTAATTGTAATTTATTTTAATTATAACTTTTTTCCAAGATTATATAAATCCTGATGTGTGTACTTTTTAAATATGGAACTTCTAATTTGTATAACTTGTTAAATCTTTGATTTGGGTTTTTAGTTCTGCACATATATGTTTTTTATTACTAAAATATGGAGCCATAACAATTCTAAAAGTAAAATCCTATAAGTCCCGCCCGTTTTACAAATCCTTAATTTCATAGCTTTAAAAATGCTATTGCTGTTTACTACCATAGATTCTATCCTTGATGCCATAAATTCTACGAAGCTTTGATTTTATCCTCAAATTCTTGACTTTGCATATACTTTTGTAAATCCTTAAATCCTGCTCTTAATAAATCTTCACACATATATGCGTGATGTCAGTTGGCATATATTTTTTCTTACAATTATCTAAAATATTGATTCGAAGTCGAGATATTGAAAATTGATCTCATGCTGCAATTAACTTTAATCTTGCGTGCGATCTTTCAGTGGCTCGATTAATTTCCGATTATCGCGGTCACACTTGCCATTTAAAACGAAGAATTCCACGTTCGTTGAAAATTCTCGCGTAAAACAATTTCAGTCAGGACGATGCTTTTCAAGATCACGCATGTTAAATGCAACGCACGCGGCTGAATCGATCACGCGCCCTGAATGACGATTTTTCATTCACACTTGTTCTCACGAATCCTTGTGTAGCGCACGATTGCTCTGAGCAAAAAGGGATCTCTCGTCGATGATTACGCTCACATAGTTGCGTTTATTTATTGTTGTAGTGGTTGGTCGCGGTTCGTTCCGATTCTTAAGCGAAAGGTGCGCGATTCGGCGAATCGGTTGTTCGGTCGTTCTAACATGGGCGAGGCCTAGAACCTGTACATGTTCACCCAACGTAAATACTTTTTGCTATTCTCGTAAATACATTGACGGTAGCTTTAAATTTCACGCTGGTGACATGTGATGCACGTCAGCGCGGCATGTGTACCGTCTTTTTCAAAGATGCAGCTTTTTTCATTCGAAATAAGATTAATTCAGTAAAAATTTGATTTCTCAAATTTATGAAATTGATTTTTAATTAATTTTTTAATTAAGATTTCTTTATTTATTTAATTTTTGACTGATTTTATCTATTATTTAATTATCTCATGTAATTAATTAAAAAACATTATATTTAATTTGTATAAATTTTTAATGATATTAATTTTTGTGTAAAAAACGTAAAAAAATATTAATATTCGATTGATGCTCTACTTTTATGTTTCATATGATTTATTAAATATAAAGTGTGGCGCTATTCCGTTACAAGTTTTATCAGTGCATGAAATTAAGGACACATTTCATCGCTACAAA
>NW_017259534.1:767312-786751 GCF_001594045.1 Atta colombica | reverse complement strand
ATATATATATATATATATATGTGTGTGTGTGTGTGTGTGTATGTGCGCGCTTACACTGCACTCCATGCCACCTCAGAGTAAATCTATATATAGTTACCGAGAATGGCCTTCGTTCTCTCCGTTACATGACAATCACGGCTCTCAAACTGCTAAAAATCTATTGGTTATCGATTACTTTTTGGTGAATTAACGTTACTCTGCGCGTTATTCTGATCGTAATAATAAATTACGTTGATCACAGACAAATGAGAAAAAATAGATATATTTTAGTTATCAACTTTTGTAATTAATTATATTGCTATAACTTTATTAAAAAGTCTAATTTATGCTTACAGATATTCTCGCAAATTTATCTTACAACTTATCTCGAAAGTAAAATTTTCTTTAGTAATTCGTAATTCCGGTATGATTTCTCTTTTTTCTCTTGTAAAATTAAGATTTTACTTTTACATTTTTTATTTTTTAAGTGTCTTATAATTATAAATGTTCACTTCGCGGAAAATTAAAAATTTTTTTCAGATTTATATTATATTTATCTATAATTTTTTATCTATGATTATTTGCTACGTTTATCTTTATGGTTTATTTGTTTTACTAATATTTAATTTAAATGCAAATTTTAATTTCTAAAATTTCTCGCTCACGCGATTGGGAGCCTCTGTTATAAATTCTTATATACGAGACAAGTGTGACATTATCCCGACGTAGGTAACAACGTACTATAGCGAAATGCCTCGGGAGAAGTGGACTCTATCAGTCAGACAATGTTTATGAAATAATGTCGGACACACGCTTGACTCGAGTGATCATCTGCCGTGGTCATTCTATTCTAATTCTCCTCCGGCGTGGCTGAATGAATAATGACATTGGAGATGTGATTTACTAAAGTGACAAATTTAACTCGAGTAACGAGCGATGGGTGCTTAAGCAACTAGTTGTTGCAAGCAGCAGGAGGCATGTACTGCAAGCGCTGGTAAACAGTCGAGTGGAAGCTTCTTTAGTTTCTTTGTAAAAAAATAATGATTAGTAATGTTATAAAATACGCTGGTAACGCAACAATCAGAACATAACATTTTAAAAGAATTTTATTCAGAATGGAATTTAAGAATAAATTTTTGTTCTTTTTTTATTCAAAGGTTTTTTTTTTTTAAATTTACGAATATTTATTTTTGCTAAAGTTTTTCATATTTTATGAAATATGTAACGTCATCTCATTTGATCACAAAATCGAATTATGTAGAAATCTGAATTTACAGTTTTACGGGATAAAATTACGAATTTGCGATTATATAATTTTTCAGATTTCATATTTTCAAAATCTTTAGTCTCATTCGTGTAATGTAATTTCAAGTTTAGCTGCTCAATTACGAAGATAAACGATGGGCTTTTGATGCACGCGTTTTATATAAATTTCTCTGTTAAGCACGAATATCTGGACGAATGAGAACCGTGTAGCACATTATTCACCTTATTGCACATTTGTACTAGTCTTCCGTTAAAAGGAAATTTTACGTGCACACACATACATGGAAAATTGTATCATGAAGATTTCGGTCTCTTGCAATATCTATCTTGCGTTCTATTGCACAAAACGATTAGTGGTTTCTTGTGCATTATCTCGGAGCAAATTTTCCGCAGTCCATCTCCTGATGAAATTAATCGCAACCGCTCGATTCCTCCTCTCGATCTCGGTAACGGACTTAGCAATTTTAATTATAATAGACTTAGGTCATAAAATTTTTTTTTAATTTTTAGCAAATATTATAAATAAAATAAGTATCATTTTTTACTTTTCTAATATTTAATTCATTTATGTACGATATTTTGAATAATGTTGATAGGCGGATAATCTGTTTTTATTTTAAGTACTAACTGTCTTAAGTAATATCTTAAGATACTAATACGGCTTTGTGACTGATTTATGATACCTTAAGACTACTGATCTTAAATATAAGAATCGATGAATATATAATAGATTTCTTCAGATTTTCTTATTAGTTTGTCTCTTCATTCTTATTATTTAGTTTAATAATAGTATGGAAAATAATTTTTTAATTAAATAAGATTTGGATTCTTTTAATTGTAAGTTTTTTTTTTATATTGCAGGGAATATTTTATTCTTTAGAGCTTGAGAATATGTTGGGAGTTCTAAATTCACTACTGCTCACGCAAAACAGTCCACTCTCTTCCGTCTCGGCAAAATGCCCTGGCTTGTGATCGATGTAACGACGCTCATTGTCTGGTAATGAGGTTGGGAGGGACAGGATGCTCGTGCATGCGCGCTTCGTATCGAACGAAGTGTACTACACATACACACGGACTTGCCTATTTAACGCAGCCGATCCATCATCTGTTATGACGGGCAAAAAAATAAAAAAATGTGTTTGAAGAGTCCGTTTTATTGGTCTGCATACTCGTGCAAGTATATCCATAAATTTCGTGGAGCACGCGTCCGCGATCATTGAATCGCGACTCTGCTGTCGATTCTACATGTCATATACACACGATTCATGCTTGTACATCATGCACACGGTGCGTCGATCGCGATATTACATTATGGGAGAAGTGCAATGACATCGACAGGTGATTCACCAAACAATGAAGAGCGATACGTCGAACGGCGGCAACGGATTCGCGGATAAATTAGTTAGACGCGCTGCATAATATAATATCTCTTTTCGATCGTATCCCGATTCGAAACGCAAATCTTTCAAATCTTTTCAACTCGTGGAGGAAAACCTTGCGAAATGTTGATCGAAAAGAATGCGGGTGCGGTGCCGTTTCGCGCATACGAAATCACTAGGCCGAATAATTGGGCGAAGAGGCGGTGTGCCATGCCGAGAAGAAAGTAAATTCTGGGAGCCATTCTGAAAGAATCATTTCCGGTTAGCTAAATGAACCGCATCGTTCGTTCGACACGTCCATTCAATTGTTATCTTTCCTTCACAAATACCTTGAATCTTTCTACTAAGAATCTTTCTATTGGAAATCTTGTTTTGTCATTCTAGACTTAATTTAAAAAAACAGGTGAAAATGTCAGTTGCCTTCAGTTTTATGTATTTATGAATCAGTTGTTGTTCTTTCATTTCATTTTATAACTATTGAATTTTAAATGGTACGTGCGTTTGCAAAGAGATAATTTATCCTTTTGAGAATTTAATTGTTCAATGCTATATATCACAAATAACAATAATAATAATTTTGGGTATGTACAGTTACGAAACTAACTCTCTTGGACAGTGCGCCATTACAACGATTATTTAAAACTTTCTTTCAGTTAAAAATTGTAATTGTTGACATATTTTATACATTTTTGTTGGACAAATACTGTTGCTCAATTTTTCATCCTTTTCTAATTTATACAAATTATTTATTGGATTATCTCTATTAATATTTAAAATGAAAACTATTAACGATGTATACATTGAATATTATTTTTATTTGATATCTTCCTTCAATGCGATAATTGTAATTCTATTTGGAAATTTTAAATATTCTTATAGAAGAAGAATATTTTTTAGTTAATTTTTTTATTGATTACAGCAAATACTTGAGATCTTTTTAAAAGATAACTGACATTCATGCAGTTTATGCTGATTGATTCGTAATATCATTATTCCCTTAATCTTTATTCGCGGAAAAGAAGCAAAGAGAATAGAAACGATTCAAGTACTTGGAAAAAGATCATTGAATATAAAAAGAAGATTGAGAAAGATAAAAAAAAAGAGAAAAAAATGATAGAAATGATAGGAGGGATGTAAGTGCTATGTACGTTGGAGTAAGAGAGAGACGTAGACCGGTATAATTATGCAATTTAGATTCAGCTTTACGATTCCGGTTTGGCTTTATTAAAAGCGAGAGTGGACGCGCGGTCTCCTCTCTCCGATCGAGAGTATGTACATGTGTATGCGTCGCCAAGGGAAGGGATAACGCGTTCTCCGCATAAATACAACATCGGAGAATCCCGCGAGGACATTACTCCCCCGAGAACGCTGCCATGAATCTTCTTGACAACGCGCGTTATACTCGCGAATTTGGTAAGTTCACGCAATATCTCTTTCAGATAAGAATTATAGGAAAGAATTACGGTTATACGTTTATTGCGTGCGTACATAATATAGAATGAGAATACTCCAAAGAGATGGATATATACGTATCGATAACGGGATGAAGAGGGATCGAGTACATATAACGTTATGTACAGTCAGACTGATGAAATGCAAGTCACAGATAACTAGACAGAGAAAATACACACTTCAATTTTCTTTCGTTGCGAATGTGAAATTATATGACTAACGATTCAACGATTCATCGTTGTTACGTCGTTTTAACGAGTTCAATGCTGTTGCGGGGTCACGGATGACCGACACTTTCGCCAGTATCGTGGGAATCATTAGTGACTGGCATTTATACAGAGAATGTCTCAGATCGAACGATATTTTAACAATAGACTGACTTTTTTCATTGATTCATTTGATTCATTTGTTATTGTAATCATTTTAATAAAAAACTTTAGTCGCTGTTACGAAATAATCGGAGATAATAATACGAGAATCTTATTATTAGCACAATATAATTTTTATTAGAGGACATAGCTTCAATATAGATACATATTATTTTAATATTTCTCAATTTGTATATTTTAATTATTTTGAAATTTTTTTTTGGAACTAAAACTAAATTGTTATGTCACAGTGTCTCGTAGCAATTAATGTAAATGATTTTATAATTTGACAGTTAATAGATACTATCTGATTCTAACTGATAATTAATAACTAACTGATAATTCTTTTTTCCGTAAATGTAAAGTCACGCGACTCGTTAATCACACATTGACGGCTCGAACATGTATGTGCGAATATGCAGGGATTAGAAAATTACGAAGTCCGTTACAAAGGCGCATGAGCGTTAATTAATAATAAGGCTCTTTTAACGGTGACTCACTGTATTATTACATTCGTCTGAATCTGGCCGAAAAGAATGCGCTTATCTTCATTACGTATGTTGTATGTAAAGCAGAGAAAAACGTCGAATGTTTGACTCGGCTACATCATATTAAAAAAGCGGAAAGGAAAAATTGCAGACTGATTAACGGTATGCTTAAAGTGTAAGCCTCTTTACTGCCGGATTCCACCGAATCATAACGATCGTATCGTCGATCCTGAGGATAATGCGATCGTAACGTATCATCTTCCTTAATTTATCTTGTTCTTTCTCTTCTCCTGCCCTTTCTCGACACGAGACAACGATTATTCGAACATGAAAGGAACTTTGTGTACCCAAGATTAGAAACAAATTGATGTCGGGGAGATAGCTCAGTGCTCAGAATAATTGCTTGTCAAATAAAAAAATCTGGATTCGATTCGGAATTATTTTATACGTGTATAATACTAGAAATTTTAAGTGATTATTATATTTTATTTGGAATAGAAACAAAGTATATTAGAAATATGAACTCTTGATTCCAAGATAACTGGAAATAAATAAATTTAAACTTGAATGTTAAGCAGATTTAAATATAATAACAAATCATTAGTTGTACGATTTTTTCTCCAAATTCGATAAAATATTGATATACAAAAATTGTAGATGTCAAACTGAGATTTTCAGTCTGGCAATGCTTTTAATAATTCTATTATTATAGCAATTAGCCATATCGCAAAAATACTATTAAATTGCATTATCGATGTTGTAGGGACATCGATAAATTGTCACACCGATGGCATAAGGTTACTCATAAGATTGTAAACTAAGGTTGGGCGGACAACAAGCAACGATAATGCGACGAAGAATTACATTCCCGTTTTTCATCATGTTTTTTTGATTAAGATGCTTCAGCCTCACTCGTTTAATCATGAAAATGATCATTTGTTACGTGACATAAGAACGACGTGTTATCCTAACCTTCGATTCCCAGTGTCATATTACATAACGATCGAATAATTTTGCGATTTATTTATATAATATTAGAACTGGAGTTCTTGTCTGTCATTACAATATTATCTATGTGTAAACTTCTAGTGATTTTGAAACCAAAGAGAAAGTTTAAGAAATAATGCACATATAAAATTTAAGAAGTAACGTAGAAACTTTAATTAATATTATTTTAAATTCTAATGATAATTTGAGGAAAGATAAAAAAATTCTCATTCATGAAAACATTTCTGAAATATTATGGAAATTGTCCTGTTTTCTTTTTACTGTTATTTTACACTAGATGACTTTATCTTGAAATTTTAAAGATTAATGCTTGTAATAGCAAAATAAAGATGAACTTTTGTTTGTCATTTCTATGAAAATTTTCTATAAAAAATATACATATAATATGTATAATAGAATCTGTGAAATTAGCACTCTCTTAGTATAAAAAAAATAATGACAATTTCAGTAGCATTTTTTCTCTCTCTCCCTCTCTCTCTCTCTCTCTCTCTCTCTTTCTCTCTCTCTCTTCATAATTCTACAGTTCCTTATAAAAATTAAAAAAAGTCTGCCTGTTTTATATCAAAATTAAAGATATAGTGCGCTAATTTCGCGAATTTAACGATATTTCTTCTCTAAAATCCATAAAAAAGATAAATATTTTCATTTGTAACTACCCGTTCCCGTTACTACTTCTCGAATTGTACCAATATATATATATATATATATAATTTGAAAACAAAATTCCAACAATTACCAATTTTAATACACCTTAAATATAAAAAGCAGCGTGACACTTGGAGAAAAAGTAGAAAAATAATAGAAATACAATTACCTGTTTGAATATTGTGTAATGTACGCACGTCTGAAGATTCAAAAAAGTTAATTTATACTTTAAGAAGCTCTTGGTTTCTGACAACTCCATCATCCCCAGGTCGTTAAATCGTGAATTTGCTGTGTAAGAAAACAACTGTACTTCCACGTCTGCGTCTTGTACATATACCAGAATTTCTGAAGAATTCGTGCGAATTATGGCCGCGCAATTATCATATTATAAATATTCATATGCGATGCAACGAACGCTTGGGGAATCGCCCTGTGTACGAATTGGTGGACCGCGAGAGGCCACTGAAAGGTCGACGTACGATCTTCTGCAATATAGATTTTCGGACCCTCGAAATTTATCTGATTCCCAGATTTTATGCCGCCGCATTGTCAGATCGTAAATATCGCGCGGACCCGGTTTAATTATGCGTTGTTTTCGCGTTTCTCAACCGAGATTTCGGTGATTAACCCGCCGGGGCTACCGTGCGAAGTTATGGGACGTCCGGTCCCGACATCCGACGCTTTTTACAAGGCGAGCCTTCCTCCGTATAATTAGGACATTCCGAACTTTTCGTCTCGCGAGCAGACCGGTCTTCCTCGTACAAAGGAGATTTCATCAAATCAATTTTGTAAAAAGAAAATATCTAATTTTTTGACGTATTTAACAGAATGGTTTTATTGTTTTCGGCTATTTTGGGATTTCGTTAATTTAATGTGGTCTGCCTCTGTCATTAATTGTACTTAGAAGTGAGATAATAAGTATGAATTTCTATCGTTTATTTATTTGATAAAGTGTGATTATGGATTACATGTAAATTATGTAAATTACAAGTTCTGTGAAATTATGTTAACGTCTTTTGAAATATGTAAGGAATTAAAATTTTGGGGGAAGAATTCTATCCACGCACTGAAATAAATAACTTCAATGATGGTTTGATTTGAGAATAATTAACGATATTCTTGTGCAATAATTTATTTTTTTTTTTTAATTAATTACAGTTATCAGCTTCATCGCCTGGAGCTATTTCTTCTGTGGTCGCCCCGATACTTTTAAAATATCGAGTTTGCAGACCTCGATTGCTGCTTGCTGGTTCGAGGGCTGAAGTCGATCCTGCGGCCGATGTAGCTCTTCTACATGGCGAAGTTTTACTTATCGAGGATTCTGCAAGGCAATTCAATGCAATCGGAGGTAATTAATTCTTGCTTTTTACATATTTTACATGCAACCTTGATTTCTCTTACATCATATAATTTCTTAAATTTAAAAAATTATATATGTGTGTGTGTGTGTGTGTGTGTGTGTGCTCGCGTGTGAGAGAGAGAGAGAGAGAGAGAGAGAGAGAGAGAGAGAGAGAGAGAAAGTTTGTTAAATTGTGACTTAAAAAGTTTAATTAAGATTTATAGTATAAGATATTTATTTAATTATATATCCATGTGAAGATGATCGCTGATATAATATCATTCCGATGAAATCGAATTGAAATTGTTTCGCAGATACAGATCGCAGGTATAGAGCTACAGAGAAGTTGTTGCACGCAGAAGAAGAATATCATGAAGTATTGTGCAGCGCCAAAGAATTGTACGCACGTCCGTTGGCACGGAGTTACCCCGAATTTCACGATGTTATTTTTCAACCTTTCGCAGATCTGTCGCGAGTCAGCGCAGAACATTGTCAGAGGGTGAGTAATACAATTACGTTACAATGCAAATTTGGCATATTGAGTTTGACGCGACATATGTAAAATTGCAAAAGAACTTTGAAATATTGAATCGTGAAATATCTGAAAAGATATACAAGATTTAAATATAAATGCGAGAGTTACGGTTTGCGCTATACGTTACTGCATAATCCGTTCTTATCGACGGATTAGACCCGAGTAAATGAAAGGTACGTTGAGCAACTCTGTGGGAGATGGCGGCACGTGAACTGACTTACCTTGCTAGACACCTGTTACTTTTGCGAAGCCTTTCTCCATCCATCGTGTGTCACAATTCATAGCACGAGTCATCGCAACCTTTCCGAGAGAAACAGAAAAAATATGACAAATGCTAAGGCCTGGTTCTACCAATGTAATATTAATTTTAATCTTCGTTCAACTCTTTCATATTTTTTTAATTCTAAGAATTACATTGATGAAACCAGATATAAATGATTGAAACTGCGATAAGTCGGACATTAGTATGAGCCCTGATATTATTAATCCTTCCCTCTATCTATTAAGATCGATATTTAAAAAAATCCAATCATTATTTAATAAAACCAATACAAAGTGTCTTTTGATATGTACGATTTTATTATTAAATGTTTCAGTGATCGAGCCTTGAATTAAAATGTTGATTAAACAATGTTCTAAGATCAAATGAAAGTAGAAAGTATCGGTATAATATTAAAGTTAAATTCGAAAATCATTTTTATTCGTTTATTATCGAGAAATTATCAATGCTTCGATATAGAAATCGTAATCGAGAGAAAGTATACAGTCTTATACAAAGCAAAAAATGAATACTACGATATGCCTATCTACTTGCCATATTAAATGGTTCCAGTTAAATGCAAATTGTAGTTATAGACAATCTAAGAATTGTAGTTATAGACAATCTAAGAATATAATGTCTATTTAAATTATAATTCATCACAGGCTATCATTTTTAAATAAAAAAGTGCGATGTTGCAGCAAAAGCTATATTTTTCAAGAGCAATCAGCTTGATAGCAAAAACTTTTGAATTAAGCTGAATTAGACTTAAACTTTCTGTCATTTCTCATTTTCTTTTAAACTTGCAACTGCGGATCAATAAGTAAAAGTTCAATCTCAAAGCCACGTTGGTTTCATGAATTTAAAACGACAATTCGCGTGTTTTCTGAAAGTAAATCGATAGCTGACAGTGCGTACGAATATATGCTGATAAACGGATGGGATTTCTGGTCCCGGTCCCATTCAACAACAGCAACGCAGTAGGATCCACAGACATGTAGCGCAACAGTAGACGTGTTTTCTTTAGGGACAATAAAGAAAGGATGCCTGTCCTTCGGATGTAAATACAAAGTCGCGCCGGCGGAGAGCTGGCTAACGAGTCGGGATGAGCGATGACGGTGGTTAGCACCCTCATAAATATTGACTTTTACAAGACGACGAGCGGCGTATGTACGGGTCTCGAATCGCGACGACGGCACTACCTTAGTACCTTGGAGGCTGCGCCTCATAAGCAACAACCTCGTAAAGTGAAAAACGTCCGCGGAGATCGTTGCGCGGGATTCGCGAGGCGAAACCGAGGGTGGAAACGCCTACCTTCTTTATTCTGCGCGTTCAACATTGCAGTCATCAATAACAAAGTTGTTGTGCAGATTGCAAAAACGCTGCAAAAATCGGAGGTCTCTCTCGTGCTCCCCCTGTTCTTCCATCTCTCTTTTACCCTCTGTCCATCTCTCTATTTCTCTCTCGATTTTCCCTCGCGGTGAATTGTGTTCGCGTTCGGGGATCCTGTCCGAGAGAGAGATTATTGCGGGCCGCCGGATATTAATTGCAGCGACTTATGATCTCCTACGTTACATTCCTTTTCTTTTCGTCCTGACTCGGGCGGAGTGACGTTTTAAGCGATGCTAACGGCGGCAGACCTTGGATCAGTGTGCGGTACGATTTACATTTTATTTTAATGAGCGCATTAAATGGTTATCGGTTACTTTGATCAGTCTGTTCGTAACCGTCGCCGTTCGCAGAGATGATAATTTCGAGAGAAAAATTTCACTCTGATGAGGGATGCTACATGCGACCTTCATTCTCATGACTGGCCAACTTCCTTTTAGGATGAATATCATGATTAAGACGCTATCTTCGCCGCGGACTTAACTTTTGTGAATCGTAATCGACAGATCGGATCTCCTTTGCATCCGAATTGAGTTATAAACAACTAACAATAATAAGAATAGCTATTAATAATAATAACAATTTTGTAGGACTATTAGCCATTACAGACAACAATTACTTTTTATTAATAATATTTCCCTATGATTCATTACGATTAACATGCATTCTGAATTCTAATAATACATAAATATAACACATATAATATGATTTTACTTGTTTGTTAAGTAAAACTTTTTTAAGCTTATATATTTAAAATTATTATTATTGAAATTATTAAAAATTATTAAATTAAATTTATTATAATATCAAGCTTTTTTCTAAGTCACTTGTTAATAACTTGCGATATTAATTATTAGTAACGATTTATCAATTATAATATATATTATAAGATCGATGAACATTTGTTGCTTAATCCTCGTATAATAAAGTGACGTTCTACCTCGATCGAATTTTGAATAAAAAACGCTATACGGATGAAATTGGTTTAATTTGGTTGAAGGAAGCGCAAGCTAAACTTTGTATTTCACATGAAGATTTACCGCGGAACGTTTATTAAATTTTGTTGTAAAGGTAGTGTTACGAGTTTCTCGACGCGACACAAAAGTACGTGGCCTAAACCGCAGGTTAATTAGCGAAAACGCTCGAGATCGTTCTCGTCGTTCTCGAGGAGAGCATCACGACCAATCTTTTCTGTCTTCGTCGTATATACACGTCGCTCGCTTTTTCCCGAAGTGCTCTTTTTATTCGCAACCCGTTACCTGTTCCTCGCTGCTGCAATTTCACTTTGGAGGCACCTCGTGATCACCGAGAGGGCAATTAGAAGCAATCGCGCATCTGGAAGGCGAAGAAGAGACGTTTGTCTACCTTTCCTCGTCTCTCCTTTTGTCTCTCTTCTTCTTTTCTTTCATCCTTTTTTTTCTTTTCTCCTCCTTGATAGACACGAGAATAACAGAGGCATTTCTGCTTTATTTGTTTCTTCAAGTAGAAAAGCTTTAAAAAGATTCTTCCTGTGGAGGTGGAACTGGCGAGAAAATGTCCCTTCGGCATTGCTCCCTTAATCTTTCGCGGTACTATATTAGGAGACAAATATATATTTGATATAGAATTTGTTTATCAATCAATTCTCGATTGATTGTTTTTTTATATTGATTAATACGCTTTCACATTCTTTAATACAAATATTTAAAATTGAATGAGTGAATTTAAGTCTTCACATTTGCTGTTTAATTTTGTTACATATTAAAGTAAATTTTTACGAAATTATTTTTTGATGAGTTCCACTTTTTTTTAATTATATATATATATATATATATATATATATATATATATATCATAAAACAAATCTCTTAGTTAAATTATTTGGATCATTATAATGTTAAGAGATAGTTCGAATAAATATATCGAAATGATTTCTTTCGATAAAAACAATTTGAGCATGCGATAATTCAGAAATTCGATAATGATCTTCCGAAGAGAATTCTTAGCAAGCGCCATTCGAAGTTTCGTTAGTTCTTCATCAAAGAAGTTTCACTCGCAACGAGCATCTTTTTTATCGAATCCTTGTTATTTTGACTGACGCGTCCAGAATTTTGAAGAGATAGAAAAAGAGAAAGGGAAGGACGTCCGCGTGCTCTTTGTCCTGTTTTCGCTCGTCGCTGTCGTAAATTATGTTTTTGTCCATTGCAACGCAACGTTACAGCAGTCGTGGTTGGCCGTTGCGGTGATGCAATGGAGAGGAGAGCTTAATACGACGGCTTCCGCGCGATGCGATGCGATGCAGGTGCGTCGCGTCGCGACGCGTCATCCATGGGGACCAACGCCCTTCTACATCGTTTGTATTTTTGTGAGCATGTGAAGCGATTAACTTATTTACCGCGGCAGCGGCAGCGGTAATTAATTCGCATGGGAATCGTAGTTTCAGGAGATCGGTCGGGCAGAGATTAATTGCCGCGATTGCGGCCGCGCCGCGATGCATGGTTCGCTTTCGCACGTTTTACCTCTTCACATCGCGCACATCCGGAGTAGTAACGCATGAGTTAACAGTCTATCGAGTTTATTCAATTTTTACTAATTAATTAATTTTTTGAATTCTAATATTGAGAAAATATACTTTTTTTTTTTTGGAGAAAGAGCTACTTTTAATCACGATTCTTTTTAATCACGTGTTCTTGTTTTTCAATATAATTTAAAGTTTTTTATGATATTGTCTTATATTGGCATGTGAAAGTTTAAAAACAGTTATGTTTAAATTTATACTCCCTCTCTTTTCTTTCTCAGATTTGAGATAACATTAAATTCACGTAACGTTTCTTTAAGTTTATTAAAAAAGGGAATTAATGGCTCGAAGATTGTTTAAGAAAACAAATTGCAATTAAGACTCGTTAAAAACTTAATGGATTGTATCTGTACCGTGGAAAGCTGGTGAAACCAGAGTGTTTAAGAGTTTATAAAATAACGGACGAAAAATTTGCGCGCTACGCCATCGGTCAGGCCGGTTGAAGGTGGATGGGCACTGCACCTGCAGGGCAATGCCTCCTCTTCGTCGATCAGAGCGCGCGAGAATGTGAAAGCTGCACCTGAAACCGGCGGTTTTGCACTGAGCGCGATGACGCGTTTTGCCCGGATCGCTCTTCTTGCGTCCCGTTGTTGGAAGATTGCGGTGAGAGTCGACCGACAGATTCGCGTGTTTCGGGAATCGTACACGTGGTGAGACAAGGCGAGGCGAAACGAGGCGTGGCGGGGCGAGCGAGCATTCCAATCGTTGATCAATTTTTTTTCAATTTCAGTGAAAACCTTGACCCACCGATTTATCCGGAAATCCTTCCACTTCGTCACGGTGAGGAATTGATTCAATTTCGTTTTTGGAGCGCGATGAATTAGCAGTTTGTCTATAGAGCGCAAATTGTTTCTCGTCAGTTACACCTTGATCGAACAGTCGTCCTGTTACGACTTTAAATCTTAATCAGAATCGCTGACATCTATTGAAGTGGCATTTGATGAAATTTTTATTGATTATATAGCTATTTTCTTAGTTGAAAATTCGATCGTGCGCTTGTGTTTTTTTTTAATATTATTGTTTATCGTCTGTGAAGATAATAATATTTACTAACTTTAATGCTTTCTTATTAAATAAATTATAGTAGAAAAACGAATAATGGTTGCAAAAGAAAATCATCATATTCTCCAATCAACTTGACATTTTAAAAATGTTATTTAACAGCGATATTTATCTTGCTTAACTGCAAAACAATTTATGCCATAATTCGTATTTGATTTTGAGAAATTGATTAGACTGGGAATTATAAACACAGGTAATTTTATTCGCATTAAGACGATGCTTGCTGCAATCGATCTTGTTTTTTCTTGTATTTTCCGTTTGTAATGAAAAAAGATATGGCGCAGTGGAAAGTGGAACACCTACGGCTATACGAAAGGAGGAAAAGGGTCGGATGTACGTACTTTAAAGAAAGTGAATGATCGTTGTCATGGCATTTATCGGGAAAGTGAACGAAGATACCGGATCATCGAGAATGGTTTTGATTTCATCGCCTAGAATCTCATTTTTTAATACAAGAGAAAGATGAGGACAGATATTTCTCAGAATTGAATTTCTATTCTGAATGAAATTAGATAGATGACAGGTAATTTATCTTTTGTAAGACGTCAATTTATACTTTTAAGTACTTTAGACTCGTATAAATCTCTACATTATATCTGTTTATTATACCTTTTTGTAATTATTTTAGTTTTATAAATGCAGTAGTTTTATAAATTATGATACATAGAAATATTTTATAAAAAAGATATTCTTTTTTCAAGAACATCTTTTTTTTAACTTTTTTTAATGACAGAATTTTAGATCTATTTGCTTAATTTTACCAAATTTAGTTTTGTAATATATAAAGTAGCAACAGAAAAATATGTTCTTCGAAAATATGTTCTTGCCGTTTTTTAGTCGTCACATTTCCGTCGTTGTCAATGCGAGGTCAACGATCCAATTGCTAATAATTAGATTGAAAGCAGCACATCTAAAGGCCTCCGTCATTTCCTTATTTACTGGCAAGACAGGCTATAAAAATTTAAAAATGCTTTCAAACGACACCGCGGCGCGGCGCAGAAATTACTTACGCTTAATATGAATCTTACAATACAACGATTTTTTGTTATTATTTCCTAAGGTTTCTATATCAACCTTATAAAACTCATTAGAGATTATGCGAAAGTATACATCATGTTGGTCATCTCGGAAGGCAGGAAGTTTAATAACCCGATTCTCTGTTCGCCTTCGTCTTAGATTATTAGTAGTAGTACAACACCGACAAAGAAATTCCATTCTTAGTTAGATTATATATATCATAACGCGAGTCTGCGTGAGCTTTTAGTGCGAAGATAAGGAAGCGGCTGAGAATGCAACTATAGAAAAAAACCAGGCAAGAGATATAAAAAAGATCAGTCACCGGAAGGCTTAATCGTACCTTGGAGCCGCGCCTTTTAGCGACGACACTTATTTTTAACGTGTCTTCGCCATCGTGGATGAGGCTTGTGGAGCTAACAGAGAATACCCGACGACAGTATCGAAAAAATGATAAATGTCCCTATTCGACGATTCGTCCGTCCCGTGTCCCATCGCTAATGGGATCATCCTTATCATTTCTGCGAGTTGCCAATTTTTTTTTTCTTTTTCTTCAATCATTTGTAGGACAAAACCTTAGAGAGAAAAGAGATGAAAAATGAGCTATTTTGTATTCTTCCCCCTTTTCTTAGAAGCTATTAGTTGGATTTATAAAAGGATTCATAGAAAATTGTTTTTCCATGGTCATATATAACAAAAACATACATTAATATTACTCCTTATTAAATCCGATGATTCTTCAGTAGAATATTTTATGAGTGAATAAATCACAGCAACTAATCTTAATAAAACAGTTTGAAAATTATTTTATTCGAGTTAATTCAAGGGAGGATGATTCGAGAAATTCTATAAATCATAACGACCGTTTGCAAATGTTTAGTATCGTAGAATTTTTACAATCTGGTTGTTGCTAAACTCAAAGGTGTAAAATGTGCGTAATAAAGAGCGATGCACAGTCGGTTGAAATGTGCTGTGTGAAGGCTCAGAAAGCCGCCCGACCATGTTTCGTAGCCAGTTAGTTACAGTTAGTCCAATACGTGGTCTTTCACACGTCGCACGTTTCGTTCGGTGAACGCATTCAGTTTTAAAGCTCGCTGGCGCATCGCGAACTAGAGACCACCAAAGGATTAGAATTCTCACGAGAAGCATGCGTATCGCTGCGTAATAGCTGTACATGGATAATTTATAAGGTGATCACACTCGTGACTAATCATTCCAATGTATACACTGAATAAACGTATCTTGACGCATAATCTGACCGACGTGAACCTGGCGCTCAACTTTATCAAAAATAAAAATTAATACTGTAGGCCGTTTGTACTTCGTTTGTATTCGTATCGAAGATACAGCGATTTCAAAATTTCTTTAAAAATGACCGACTTCCTCTCTTGGCGAAATTTCCGAAATTTTGAGGTACAAACGAAAGTAGGAGAGGTACAATCGGATACAAACGATTCTTTTTCGAATGACATAAATGAAATTTAAAAATCTTAAAGTTGCGCACTGGCTATTTTTTATTTTTCATTTGTTTAATTGTTTGAGATACAAACGAAATAATGATTAGTGCAAACAAGTACAAACGAAGAATAAACGGTATTAATTTTTATTTTTGATAAAGTTGAACGTCAGGTTCACATCGGTCACAACTTGTACTCCAGTAGACATTGTTACATTTTGGTTTTTAAATTTCTCTAAAATTTTTTTAGAGAAATCTCCTTTTGACGTAAAAGAAAAAAAAATGATTTAAAAAGTACCTATTTATACAGGTAATAATTCGAAAAATAATTATTTCTCTATCATTGATTTTTCATATGGATTCTTTACTTGTTTCTTAATTTTATTTTTTTCATGATTTTGTTTTAATGTTTCAATATATATTTTCTTTTCACTGTTAATTTTATTACTAATATGATCAAATACCTTTTATCTAATATATCAAAATTTAAGACAATTTTTTCCTCATCAATTTTTTATGCTCAAGGCTTTCGCTCTACGTTGGCTAAATGCAGAACGTTGTTCATGTCTGTTGGTCGATCCTGTACATTAATCAAATTCGCGATCTCTCAACGAACGCCCTAGGAAATCGTGTCGAAACGTTCTCACCGGCGCGGCGCGACGCGCTTTAACCTGATACAGGAGAAAGTGCGTTTCGTGGTATACACGCGCTCGCATATTTCGTACGAAAAAAAAAGGAGGAGGAGGAGGAGGAGGAGGAGGAGGAGGAGGAGGAAGAGGAAATACGAGACCTCTTTCTTCCGATCTAAGACGAAATGGACAACCTTTAATCACTGCCCTCTCTAGTTACCGTGATATATTAATTTTGCAGCGTTTCGTGACAGGTCGACTACGATATTTCTGATATGATTAACATTTCTTAAATCGAGCATAATTTTGATCAGATCTTAAAATTTACGTTCACTTATGATATAGTAGAATTTCATTACGCAGATATTTGTTTATTGATATCGCGAATTGAAGGCGAGATTCTATCGAATGATGCAGCAATAAACAGATCTTGTATCCCGGATCTATAAATCTCTGCTTTCTCACAAATTTCTCTTCCGGTTTCTCTGCGGCGATATTTCTCGATACCAATGATATATTGTGTCATACATCATCGTACGTTTTGTATGTAGATCTTTGATTCTACGATGTAATCTTGTTTCGCGGATCCCACGTTTGCAGGCGTTTATTGAACAGAAATTTCCCGATATGCAGGTTTGATAAAGAAAAAAAAAAAACCCGTACGGTTACAAAGTAGTCAGGCATGGTTAATCGTCAGCGATATCATTGGCATTGCTTGCACACGCCCATGTTACCATTGTATGCGATCAAACATTGCGCTCGCGATAATCCCATATGGAATTCGCATTGCATTGGCGGCGAATTCCGCTACCTTTTTGTAGGGGTAGTAGAACACACAAGGTTGGACTGTAAATAATTTCCACGAGTAGCCAGCGATTTTAACAATCTATATCTGTAATATATCTAAAATTATGTTAAGAAATAATTTTCGTAGAAGAATAAAAAAAATAGTATATCTCAAACTCTTAAAGAGAATAAATCAGAAGATTAGATTATTTTCTTTTTGTTACATTAGCAAAGATTATAATTCTAGTTAAGATAACCAAAACTTTGACTGATATGATTAGAATCTTCTGACTCGTTGCTTTTCAATCCAAAATTTGTCTTTGCATAGAAGATACATAGAATCTATTTTTAACTTATTTTATGAAGCATCAATTTATCTTCTGTGGCATCGCTTCTCGTAATGAATTCAAGAAGTGCCACAAGCATTCTTACGCTACACGATTTCCGCCGCCCATGTCGTATTGCATTCCGGGTACATACGTCACGTGTGCATCATCGTTCGCGTTTTCTCCCGTTGCTTTCCGCATCGCGGCTCACTCTTCTCGACAGGCTGGAACGGGAAGAGAAGGGCGACTCCTCGATGGCGAGATCGAGCAAGGCGGCCTTACAACATTATTAAAGCGTAAGTAAAAGCCGCCGATCGGTCGTGCAGAAAGGAACGGGCGACCGGCCGGCCGGAAAGAGAGACTTTTTTTTTTACGAGGGACGCGCAAATCTACTTTCTCCGATGCGTGTCCACATGATAAACGGCTACGAAGACGAGCATCGTCGCTCAGAATCGTTGTTTAATTCGGCAGTCAAGCGTTAAGAAGATGTACATCCGGCATACGTGGGTGCCGTGATTCTGGATCATGGATTCGATAAGATTGCCGAACATGTACAGCAATGAGAAATGTTCTTTTTTGTTTTTCGCGACACCCCTATAAATAATATTTTTCAGTAATCAGATTGATATTTCTGTAATTTAATATTACTAACACGAATGCCGTGTCCTTTAGTCAATAAATCATCGAAAAATTGTTCAAAATTATAACTCTCGATTCTTTTAATCTTATATCCTAATCATCTTGCAATTATACTTATATATACGTATTTTATGAAGTGTCATATCTTGACAAACTGGATTCTATGAAATTAAATGTCGTATCATTCGGTGAATGACTACGATCGATGTATTAAATGTTAATCACACGTTACGATCAAAGTTACGTCTTTTCCATTAGCAGAGGGTGATAGTTAAATGCGACAAAAATGATCAAATTTACTGTAATCTGATTACAGCTCATTTCATCGTGTTGTAACGGGAAGAGAACTGTTTATCGTCTTGATGACATATACGGTATTTAATTTAATTACTCCAGTGAGATATCGGGATGAAACGTTCGATTACACATTAATAAAACGCAATAAAATTTTTAGTCGTGTGGATAGCTGATGAATCAACATGTAGAAAGTATAAATGCCATAGGTGCAGGTCGTACGATCTTGTTTATCGATCTTATTATCATCAATTGCTCGGAAAGGAAAAAAGGAGGAAGAGAGAAAAGAAAACGAGACATGTGACAATCTTGTCGACTATAAAATAATAATGGGATAAACGCATGAAGTTCTGAGAATTTTTTCAAAATTTTTTCAGAATTTTTTAATACCATATTTTCTCATGTTGATAAAAATAAGAAAATGCAATACTAAAAAGTTGATAAAAAATTCTGAAAAATTTTTTAGAGTTCTATGAGAAGAAAATAAATGATTTTTGTCTCTTGCAGTTTTTCTATAAAGTTGATAGTATTTGAGTAAAAAATTATTCAAGACCAATATTTGGCAATTT
>NW_017259534.1:759780-767212 GCF_001594045.1 Atta colombica | reverse complement strand
TATATATATATATATTAAGTATGGGAAAAAGTTCGTGGCATTTTTCCCGTTAGATAACATTAAAAAAACGCCTAATACACACACACACACACACACACACACACACACACACATTCGCATAGTAAGTCCCTAATAACGTACAGGAATTCGATCTGCTTTTTTTGGGTACGCCCTCCGCTCGCATACTCGTCGTCGTCCTAGATGGGCGGTAGGGCCGAAGAGCCGAAGGGACGGGCGTGCGCGTGCGACGTATAATTAAAACCGCCTCCGAGGAATGCGCATCTGCGTATCCGCGCGACGCGGATAGAGAGGAGCAGCACGAGCGAAAAATTGGCCATGGTGTCCATCGTAATACGCCGACCGAGATTATCGATAATCGAACGTCCGTCACTACGCAGGGAATAGAAGAGCTGGTCGTTGCCTTTGGTTGTTCATATACAGTGTTGTTCCGCGTCTCGCGATTCCAGTTTTAAGACTAAATTTATTTATAAGTCAGTACGCGATTTGACTCGGATTTTTTTGTTTCGCGAGATGCTGACTAGGAAAGAAACTCGATCCCAGATTCGTCTTAAGTTTTTTTATCGTTGAAATGAAGATCACAGATTGTAGGTAAGTGTGTATATATACATCCTGTATAAGAGATTGCGATAGAATCAAAGGCACATCACGCGTGGTTTTTTTTCTGAGGGCCTGTTTAATTAATAATTTCACAGCTGATTAATTTACTTGATCGTCTAATCGTTATTTCACGTGATTTTATAACCAGACCGCTGGTGCGGTCGCGTTTTACGCGCGCGCAGTGACGTTTACGTCGAATTTAATGTGATTTCCGATAATCGGGGTTGTGATCACAGTTCTGTGTAATTATTTTATTAATTATTTTCCTTGCCATTCACGGCAAGAGTAAATGATGAGCGGCATGACAATCTTCGAGCGCGTATGAATACATAATTCATGATCGCTCGAGACATAGACACACTTCCTCTACTCTCGACAGCCTCGAAAACGAATGGATCACCCTGTACCTATCCTATCGTTGGTCGGTGCGTATAATGCGATGCATAAATGCATGGAGGCACGCAGTGCGTGCGCGCTTAACATAGATACGTATCTGACAATAAGAAACGCATCGACACGCCGACGCATCACATCGTGACGCCCAAGAACGACGTGATGATGCAGCGCACGTATCATTGCTTCTACATGCATCGTACACATACACGCATTCCCTTTTTCATTTCACGCCAGGTATCATCTCTCTTCTCGATTCGAGCCAAGTGACTTATCGATACGTAATGCGTGATACTGTCGGACGGTACGATAAAAATTCCTTACATGGAATGCAACATTCTATGCTACATGAAGTATCGCTTACCACGGTAAATGTTTTAATTATACGTCCACTTTCAGCCTCTTATGCTGAGGCGTATTGAGGCGACTTAAATATAATTACACTGTTTTATATGCAGACGTATATAAATTTTCTTATTAATAGCTAATGAATACAACTAATGACCGTCAAATAAGTCGCTGTTTTGAGAAAAACGTGTAATTACATACGAAACCCTCATATATGTATAACTAAAGATTGTATTAATTGTTGGACGATGTTAAAATTCTACCTCCGGAAAGTCTAGTCTCTTTTGTAATGAAGATTTGATCTTCTCTTCAGAAATTGCCTCATTCACCTTATCGCTTGGGTTTATAGCTCAACGTGTCGTCGTTCTTCTAATCTTTTAAGTTCGGATGAGAATGGATCATTGACCTCTTCCAGCGAATGATTGTAAGTTAAATTCAATTCCGATGTTTTCTAATCCGATGTTTGATTTTTTTTTTAATTAATCTAACAGTCCATTTATATGCGAAAGTACGCGAAGGAATTTATTTGTGTCACACTACGTGCTTCTATATTTAAAATTTATGTAATAATCATAAAAAGTTGGAGTAAAGGAAGTAAAATTATTCGAATTAATTATTTAAAATCTTACATATGTCATAGCAGTTTATATATTAGCTAAAAACATAAGTGATTTAAATCCCATAAAATTTTATTCTTCTATAAAATCGCGTATATATTTTCTTAAAAGCTACCCATATATTCCAATTTAGCGTAAAGATATTTCGAGCGAAAAGACGACCTTTCCTCGTATTTTCTTTGCCTTCATTCTTGAGTTCGCATTGTGCGAAGAGAACGTTGCAGTCTACGTGCCTTTGAAATTTGAAGTGTACGCTCACAAGATCGGCGTACAATTTATCGTGATAATTGTTGGTCGGCTGCTGCGTTAAAGCCAAGAGAGCTCTGCTTTCCTGTGATAGCACACGTAGAGACGTAGCAATTAAACCGGAACAAATTGGTTGTTAGGAATTGAGCTCTCTCTTGTACTCGGTGCACGGCAATGCGGCGGCAGTTTTATTGTGATTACACGGTGCCTCCGATAGATACGTATTCGTAGCTCGGAGGCAAGCTGATTGACTCTCATCGATAATTTCCATCCGCCTGCGTGGCCTGGAAGACCTTGCCATTAAAGCGCCTTGGAGAAACCCTGCATCCCGTCCGTCACTCTTTTGCGTACCTCACATACGTAAAACCATGAGCTAATCTTTCCTCCGTGCGCGCGAGCACGGCTCTTCTTACTCCAAAACCGTGTAATACAATTTCACGAAGCGCGGCACGTTTATTACAGTGAAATTAATTACTACGTGCCAGATGTATCGCGCTATTCTTTCCGGTCTATAGACCGGTTTATTTCCATTTTATTATCACGCCCGTAAAAAGAGTCGTGCATCCGCATATCGAAAAGTTGCGGAGGAGTCTCGCCCCCCCCGCTTTTTGTCTATAATTGTATCATAAGGTGATTAATATTAAAGTCCTAAGAATGACTTATGTGAATGTGGGCCGCGTGGAATTTACATTACTGACTTTGCTTTGCTAGCTACTGTAACATTATCGACGACCTGCCGACCGCCTTTGTGTATGGAAGTCTTGAGGATTACTAAGCTCATTCATATCGAATGTGCTTCTTTGGATGATGTCCTGATTGGGCATAATGCTGCGTCATAAGTCAACAGATAAATATATGCTCTTCTCGAGGACGTAGTCTGACCTCGAACCGTTTAGGGTCTTCGACATCATCTCGCTACAAATATTTCTAACGATCAGTCAGATATTTGGAGAGTGTGCCGTCAACGGAACAGCTATATAATATTTCCGCCCTCAACCGTAAAATATTAGAAAATTATTATATTTAATGAAATATGGATATTCAAACAAAATTATCTTGAAACGAAGTAGAGATGAATAATTTACTTTATTAACTTCACAATATCTTTCATATTTTTTATCCTGAAGAAATCATTGAACACATACGTTAATTACAATTTTTCTATTACCAAAATTGATACTGTATACAATAAATCATCATACCTTAACTGTGTGATAAATTTAACAATCTCGAATAATTTTGCTAACGTATCATAGTAAGAACAGTTCATCGGTAGTTATTGAATCGCCGGCACAAGTGTGCGAAAATATTCTTACAATAACACAAAATAATAAGCTACGTTGGATTAAGTGACAAGTGATGGAAACGACAGATCGAAAATAATGAATCGGAAAGGAGCGTATATATCGCGCCTCGAATTCAAGTCATCTCTCTTCATACATTATACATAGCCTCCCCCTCTGTTCCTTTCCTCGTATATGTTGGTCATTGTATTTTAAAAGCCAATTCTACCTTGCCCTTTTGCTTCTTTTCAGATCCGTGGAGCACTCGAGAATTGGGACGGCGGTGCTTTCAAGACGAGTGAGTATGCATACATACGCGTAGCTTCTTAGCTATCGTTGCGCGATTATCGATTACGATGCCAAGCGATCTTAACGAGTTTATTATGCTCCACGAGAGAGTGGCCGAGACAAGCAGTTCTCGGCTCTGCACAGCTTAGGAAACTGGTAAAGTGGAACTTATCAAGGGCGACCGTGCGTTCTTTCCTTCGATAATCGCGCGTATACGTCAGGAATCTTCATTCTTTCGTTTCTCTTTATTTCTTTTTTCTTTTCTCGATAATCGCGCCTGATAGTTGCAACAACGAACGACAAGTAGCGCCGAGTTGATCTCGATTTAAAAAAGAGCGCTAATTAAACGATGCCCACCTCGATTGAGATTTGCCATGCTTTTTAGGCGAGTTGGATAGTTCGTTCTCGATTGGCTCGCGCTCTACTGCTGGCAATGCGAGTACTCTTCATCTCACATTGCCGCTATTACCGTGAAATGACCATCACCAACCATTTCGAATTTACATTAATACGATTGCCGATCCTTTATCCTTTCGTATGGGACGACGACGGCGAAATCGTAAATCGGTACCGCGGCTCGTGTGTACATATCTCGAGGGGAATTTATTCGTGCCGTTCGAGTGTTATCTCGAAACACGATATCGCGTGCATTTTTTTACGCCCGCCCGGCCGTGACTCACGCGTGCGAGCTCGCATTTTTTACACGCAGAAGCCGTCATTCGAAAGATGTAATTACGCGATGTCAATTCATGGTGCGAACGTATATGAGGCTATGGACTACCGTAAATTCGCGATGCGTTGAATCTGCGAATTACACGGTGCAGCCTGCATTTCATGACGGGAAACGGAACGTGGGCAAAAAATGTTAATTCCAAAGGTAAATCATTTTCCCATACAAAAAAAAAAAAGGAAAGAAATATGAGGAATGTATCTCTTCGTCGGCGAAAAATATATGAAACAAAATAGAGGCATGTGGTAATAATTCCGATTCGATTTTAATTTCCTTTTTAGCGCCACGGTTTACTTCACTGCACGCGACATACTATTTTATTTTCTGCTTTGCGTTTATCGCAACGCGCGTTTATGCCCGCGTCGGATGGTGCTGTTAATTACCGTCTGAGAAGAACGTAAAACCCTCCGTCGAGTGATATGACAAGCGCAATTATTTTACGAGTGGCGAAAGATAGTCTCATGTAATTTAATAACGGAATTCGGTGCTTTTTCCATACGCCGCGGCACACAGACAGATTTTAATTATGGCGGTGTACGCTGTCAACAGGTGACTTATTCCCCGGCCCGTTTTGGAATTCTTACTGGGAATACTTGGAGAAATACAGCGAGGCTAGGAGGACACTGGACGAGCTGAGGGCAGCCGAAGATCCCCTACTGCACTTTCTCAGTCTCAGGCAGGCGGCTGCGAGGCACTCGCCCTTGTCTTTACTTCTCCTACCGGTGAGTTTTCAATAATATCACAAACCACATATCTTATCTATCTAATATTTAAGTTTTCTCGACAAAGGTATCTCTACATTCAGACTAATTCATTGATAAGTGAAACCGTTGATATGATCATTTGTAGAATATCGAATCATTTTTTAACAATTTCAATGTCGAATTTTTTTTTACTAAAAAGATAATTTTCTCGTGATCATTAAAATTTAGTTTGTATTTATAAAATGTCAAAGGAAGTCCAAGGAAAGATTGATTTTCCGCGTTTGTCCGTAACGTCATAAATTATGTCACTATTGCTGACTTAATCGATATCATGCATGTTCCATTCCGTTCTGTAATGTATGCCTATGATTACGTTTGACTAGTAAAGATTCAGCTTCGTAAATGGTAATTGCTGACATTTACCTTCGGTTTTAGTCTCAATCTCGAATACCGCGCGTCTGAAGTATACGACAAAAGTATGCGCTGAAGAAAAGATCGGTGGGAGGGCCGGTTGAGAACAGTGAAATGAATCTCACAAGAGAAAGGTGGAATTTCTATCTCGAGGAGATACGTCTAATTAATCGTGCCGTCATTAAGTCTGATTACATTAATTCGTTCTCGAGTCTTTCAAATGCCGAATCTCCCTTCTTCCTTAAGAGAACCATGAATTAAATTGCGAACTGACGCGAATCTCATGAGACGGTTGAATTGCTCGGTGAAGCCGGAAATCAAACTCTCGTAAGACGATCGTAAAAGCGATCCCGAGTTTCGTATTCTCACTTCTGGACACTTGACTCTTCAGTGAAAGTCTTATCTTGCGTTGCTGACGCAACGGTACGCGAGAGAGCATCATCTTCTCCTTAACCTTTCAGGATTCTCTCATATGCGAGCGTGCAACGAGAACTGTTCACTTCCTGAGCGCTTCACAATACGTTCTCCGATCAGTTTACAATATAATTCATTTTTCTTTTTGGGGGGAACGAAAGTACCAGGCAATGAATGTGAGAATTAATTCGAAATTCAAAGAGATGATAAAATCGATTGATTCGATGAGGACAAAGAACTTTTACATGTATGTATGTTAAGCAAAACGATAAGTGTTTCATTTAGATACCTCGATTCGATTATAAGTGCAGTTTAAGTTAATTCTACGTAGACGGTTGATTGTGAAAAATCAAGGGGAGAAAAAAGGGAAAAAAGAAATTCGAAACACTGGCCGTATATCGGTAAGAAGAAGCGTGTGTATGAGATGAGCTATGTGACAGCTTATAACGGGCGTAATGATCGGAGGTTCGGAACGCATCGATGGAATCGGCGGCCGCGACTTTAACATTCGCTGAAATATAGACTTGGGTCTTGTAAGTCACGCAGGTACGCAGAAGAGAACCTGCGCGCACCTACCTCTAATGCGTATATACGACGTTGATAAGTGTTGGCAAATACGCTTTCGTTATTGGGCACATTGTTATCTAAATTTGAAATCCAGTAAACCTCAAGCGCCGTCTTTACTGCACTAGCTAAGCCTTTTAATTGCCTCATAACAAAGTTTTGCCAATTATTGATAATGGGATATACCGGTTTGCTTATTATCTCCTTACTCTCGCTTCACGGCTTAGCAAATAGATTTTGCGCACTTGCGAAATCTTTTTACAAACGAGTTTTGAGTAACATGAGCCTCTTCTATTATTTGTACATTTTGCTATTCGACGTATTCGCGCGACATCATTAAGCGAGGAATGTTCAATGAGACGTTACATTATCAGATTTGCCGAGAATGTTAACTGCAAAATTTTACCTGACCATTTCTGCACCTGTAATCGCAACGGAAAGCTACTAGTGTCCTGCCTACGCCAAGCATCCAACAGATTACGAGATGTTATATGTGGGTGTTCGCAAGCGGTCAGCGGTATCCGTTTGTGGTACGAGTATATGAGGTTTACGCCACGTTACGATACGTTATTTACTTATATCGTCACGAAGTCTGGGGAACTAGCGGCAGACGTATACAAGAAATTGCAGTACGTCGTTACGAAACGCTGATCTTGATCTCCCAAGCACCTACGCGCGAAACGATGTGCCGGCTTATTACAGCTATCCGCAATGTAATACATAAATCACGAACGCCTGAGTGTTTGGAATACTTTCCGGAAAAGTATTTTTCTTTTTGTGACCCACTAACGCCCACGACTATCTTATGCGATAATT
>NW_017259534.1:727239-759680 GCF_001594045.1 Atta colombica | reverse complement strand
TGTAAAATATATATATATATATATTTCTCACAGTATGATTTTATCATCTTATTAATATTATTAATATTATACCTTATTAAACAGTTTTGAGCATTAGAAAGTTGAATTTAATTAATACAATATGTTGATTAAATAAAAAAGTAGAAGCTTGTAATATCTTTCAAGTAATCTTTCAAGTATATCATATCTTTTTATATTTATTTTTAAAATATCGCAAACACACACATATAATGTTTTCATACAATGTATAATATTTTCTATTTTTTTATGTGTGAGATAATATTTTCCTAAAGATATAGAAAGATTTAAAGTTTAATTTAGGTAAGGTTTTAGAAATGTAGCACAAATACATCATTATTCAGAGGCACAGTTATGCAGCATTCGATACGCACTTATACGTGTATATAACTCTTGCAGAACCAGTCATTGTTTCTCTTTTGTACGTTGCAGAATGACGAGTGATTTACGAGGTGCACTCGTCCTACCGCGGTAATATATGCCTCGCCAAGGGGAAGTGAAGGAGAGATAATTTTGCAAGAGAAGTAGCCTTAAGAACGCACTCTGAGTGCTTTAAAGTCTAAATTGATTTTTCAATCCTATTGCTTCAGGTTTTCAGTTGATCGAAGATCATTTTATGAGATAAATCGAAGGATAAATTTATTAATGAAGTTTTCCAATATCGAGAAAGTCTCAATGAATTCATAAATACAATTTTATTTATCAAGATTTATGAATCTTTTCATAAATCTCTAAGAAATTGTTCTAATTTATTCTACTGTTCTTATCAATTATAGTCATTTTTTTAATTTAAGCATATACTATATTTATGTAACATGTTTAAATACATGTTCTTTAATTCTTATTTTCTTCTTTAATTCTTATTTTTTACTTATTAAATTAATTATTTTATCATTAAACAAATCATTTAATTCAAATTTTTATTTGAAAATGGAATTGGAATGGTTTCTAAAACGAGTTGCTGGGTGAAAATATCTACATTATGTTTATTTACTAATAATAATTTTTCACACATATGTATTCGTCTGTTCGCTAATTAATTATGTCCTTGATGAAGATCCGAATCCACGGCCGTGGAATTGTTACTTTATCATTTTTCATAAATCGTGTACATAGCCAACTACCAGATTTTATTCTCCTTAAATTCCTCCTCCATTCTTTTGTGTTTTTCAATTTTATTATCTGATCTAATTATTTTTCTCGTGCACTACGTCCAGTAAAATTCTTGTGGCTATCGATGTCGCGATAATATTTAATTATTTGACCAAACCGAAATTTTACATTAACGAGGAGAAGAAGAGAAGGAGGGATTTAAATGAATATTCATTTTGTCGCGTGGGATGCAGAATCGTGCATGAACTTTAGTTAACCGTAAACCACGTATGTATCGGGAGGTTTGCGACGTAAGTCCGAAGAGGTTGAATGTGCCAAGCGTTTCTAACGGTTTCCTTGATTCGCGCTATGTGTGTGTGTGTGTGTGTGTGTGTGTGTGTGTGTGTGTGTGTGTGTGTGTGCGTGCGCGCAACAGGCCGTGATTCTGTACGTCGTGTCACGGGGATGATGAATGATCTCGCGGCGTCATCGATGATCATCGCACCGCGGCAATCTCATGTAAATCGACAGATCGAACTTTGCCCTTTTCTTACGGTCAAATCCTGACTCGTGCCCAACAACGTATGTAAAGACGCGAATACGCGAATTGTATGAAGTCATATATGTAGTATACGTGCTATTGCGGATACTATTCTGAATATTTTTTTCAAGTATATGCGTAAATGTAACTTACGAGGCAAGATCCATTTGGAAATATTCTGGATACATGCAATCCAATATTTATAGATGTAAGGATTTGTATAAAATATTAAAGATTTTTTAGAAAAGCCGTGTAGAATCAAGAATTGAAGTACGATTTGTCGATAAGAAAGCTATGAATTGAAAGAATTTCTATGAAAGAATTTTTTTATGAAAGAAAAAAAAATTTTCGGAATCTGACCAAGTATCATTCTCTGAAACGTCAAACGAGATCTTGATACAAGCTGTTCTATATAACGACGTTTTTCAACTAATTAATTAGGAATGATATTTAGAAACTCAAGGAATACTCACATCACCGTGAATATTGCAATTACACGTGTTATAGTAAAACATGTATATAAAACAAATATATAAAATCGGATCTTGAAAGGAATTTCTTGCACTGACCGATTTATCATTGACATCAGTTTTTCGCTACGCAGCACTGAGCGAAGTTGAAAATAATTAAGTAAGAAAATAAGGACGCGGTATCTATTCCGTCGATGATAAGACGGCGATATGATCGTCTTATCAATTAATTTCACGGGGATAATTGGCAGATACACGAGGAATGTGCACACAAAGTCATTTATTTGACGGCAGCACGGGCAACATTCTCTTTTATAGCGAGAGTTGGATCCCAGCGACTCGTTCAGGCATCGATAAGATGATTTGACGTGTGATAAGTCCCAGCAGTATAATATAATAGACGTATAGCATATCTACTCTATCTATGTATGCTTCTCTCATCTCGAAAGAGAGACGCGCGCAGCGTGTGATAGTGTCAACAGTGAAAACCGGCTGCCACGATCTGCAAGTTAACCGTGAAGAATCTGGTTTGTCGCAGCGAACTGCAGCCGCCGCGTTTACGCAGTCGACGAATACGCTTCGCAAATGAACGCGCGATCGTTCGGGTTTATAACTAATTAAAACGCAATCCCGACTGTGCTCGTCCTCGACAGATCGCGAAATAAACGCAAACGGCAATTTATAATATGGTTTGCAAAAATATCGCCGCATTCAATTGCAAATGAATAATTTCAAATAAGATAGATATATCACAAATCAAAAGCAACATTGAAATCCTGTTGTTTTTTTTTTAATTATAAGTCTTTTCTGGCAAAATGACTGCTAATGTAGTCTCTATTTCTTTATATGCAATAAATACGCGTCGATATGTGTTCGTTTAATTAAATCGAAGCTTTTTAGCTTGTTACTAAGCGATCGAAGACATTTAACATCGTTTTACCTTCATAATACGTGACATTCCTCATGCATTAAAACAATCAACAATCTTCAGCAATCAATCTTTATCTTCATTTGATCCGTAACGGATGACGGAGCGGCAACAAATGTTTGCCACTCATCGGACTGTGCTTCGTTGAGTGTCGAAGCGTTGCGGAACCAGTTTTTCGAATTCGAGGAATCGTGAATCTCTCGCGCTTACGATGAAGAAGAAATTTAAGAGAAAGGAGATGAAGAGAAGAAGCAAGTTGAAGAGACACACACGGTGAAAAGAAGACCCGCAGCGATGTAGCGCACTTCAAAGGTCTCCTCTTCTTCTCGATGTCCTTTCTCCTTTTTCCGACGATCACTCTTGCGTTCGATTCGCGGTATCATGTCTAGTCTCGATCGAATCGAGAATGCACGTCTTATAAATCAGTCGAGCTCGCTACGCGACACGCGATGTAGTCTAACTTCGCTGTTGCAAAAGACGTCCTTTCAGCGGTCGCAAGGAGGCTCGGCAATTAATCGTGACCCACGAGAAATAACGTGCCGAGAACTTATTACATGCGTTCAATTTGCAACTTTACATACAAATTTACCGCATTACCATCTTCTACCTGGACACTGTTCTTACATCGTATTTCAAAATTGAATTAACAGTGACAGTTCCAGTATTAATCGTAGTCGAATGATTCTCAATAATTTAACTCGATTATTACGATCAAAAATCAAGAGACTTCATTCCGAAATTAAGTTAATTTTCCTAATTAGGAAGTTCGCATTAATTAAAGCTACAATTTAAGAATTATGACATTAATTTCGACCGAAAAAATTCTTTTAAAAACTTGATAAATTGCAATCAAAATAAATTGCAATCAAGAGCGATATAAAATATAATAAAATTAATAAAATTTAAATTAAATTGAATTTTATAATTAAAGTATTTCAAGTTTTTAAAAAAGCGGCTGTTTCTCTATATTTTATTTTTCGATTTTTCTTATTATATAAATTTTAAGAATCATTTTATGATTCTTTCCTAAGCATTGTATTTTTAATTAAGTGACAATTTCCGAGGCTCGAGCCATTTCCATTGATCTCTAGTGCGAGATGAAAGACGAATGCACCACTTGTGTGGTCTAGTGACACGTCTATTAGCCCATTGACTTCCATCATCGCGGAGGTGATGATGGACGACCTCTTCAGGTGCTGAAGACTGGAAAGAAGTCGTTTCGCCACGATCGATCGATCGCGAAAGCCGCGGACGTTTCTCGATCGTGCCAGCGCATAGGAAGTAATCGCTGCTTCGCCATAAATAACGCAACGAAAGCTATTAGTCATAGTTTGCGACCGCGTGAGTGGCTGTAGCATGAACGTGGCTTAATCGATCCGCATCCTCATATAAAATCTTATCGCGTGTTCAGATTGTTCGTAACACAATTTTTTTTTTTTTTTTTTTTTACTTATATGAGGAAGAAAAACGAATTTTTTTTCTTTTTTGCGAGAAAGAATGAAAAACCGAAAAATCTGTTAGACGAGAGGTGCACTCACAAAGAATTTGCATAATTCGAGGCTTGCGTGCATCTAAGCAAAGAAAAACGTTACATTAACTATACAAATTACATTTACTTAAGAATAATATTTTTAAAAATTTATTACATAATATTTTTATTTTATTCAATGTAAGTGAAATAAATGGTACAATAAACCATATGTTACAATACATTTAAAGTATGAGTTACATAAGAAATTCTATATGACGTTTTTGATTGAATTGAGAATGAAATGGCAGGTAAATGTTGCGAAAATGTCGTACGGTATTTTTGCAGGCTGGTCTATGATTTTCCAATTACACCTAGGAGATTAATTCACAATAATATTATAATAACATTATAGCTAGCCGTAATGAGGAGTTCGCGCGCGCGAATATTCTCCATTGCTCTCGCGATGAATGCATTCTGAGACACGTGCATAGCTTTTAATGCTAACGATTACCATAAAAGCGACTGCGACCCTTACGACGACCTCGGAATAACGAAATAATTGCTCAGAGAATCTTGTAATTAGTACTGAGTGCTTGTCCCGGATGACCATTCGCGGTAACAATAATAATCGTTCGCGCGACTCTCCACGCCGAAACTCGGCGGCGCATTCGCAGAAAAGTGGCACGAAAAATGTCACGGCGTCACGTAACGAGCCATTGTCACTGGATAAAATACTGATTGAATAAGATTCCTTTAAAGATGTTTTCGCACAGCCATTAATTTTGATTTGTTAGTCTGTGGTTAAGCGCGTGCAAATCTAAAGAATCTGATACGAACAATCGTTTCGATTTGACCCCGAATTATGGAAATGCTTGTAATGCAGGTGATAGTTAAATCAATGATTATTATGCTACGCGTTTGCATTCCAGTATCCTTATTAGCAATGTTCCATCGATCGAACCAAGCCCATTGCTCGTTGCATTCTTCCGACACTCAAACGATAATTACGTCTGAGCTTTTTATATCGGTGCTCCTGTTATGAGTAATTTTTATACACTCGCGTATAATTATATACATTTAACGTGAGTGATATGAGTAAAACTTCCTTTCTCCCGCGTACTACCGAGCTGTCGCACACTGTCCATAACTAATTGTCTTCAATAAAACAAAGCAAATGAAACGCGATTTATTCATCTTTCATTAATTCTTTCAGGAGTATCGTCCTTTGATTATTTGTACGCTATTGCGTCAATATACCAAGCATAAATAGAATCTGCATAAAGTCTAGCGTAATAAATACTTTTAATTGATGTTAAGATGTATATTACGTGGCTGGTTTTTTATCATTTTTGTCATTAAATCGTTGCATCCCCGATGTAAACCCGATTTCGATGTAACATCTCGATCATAATCCAAACGAGATGAATCTTCGATACACACCGATGATAACAGTCGCCTAGCTCGATGTCTCTCATAAATTTTAATACATGCATAATTACATAGTCGATCGATTAATAATCATATACGTTCCCGCACTCGGGTTTTTATCACATAAATAAAGTCGCGTAAATGAAATGTAGGATCAAATTTATAATCTTTTTGCCGTCGAAGTAATTTACGCGCACGGAAATTTCCGTAATCACAAATTGTATCCGATGAAATGTATCGCATCCTCTTGCTCGATATAAATCTTTATTATAATCCTAAAACACCTGTCGAGCAGAACTAAATTGTCACGAATATCCTGCATCAAAGCTACCTAATTAAACTAGTAATTGTATACAGTTTTCTCTTTCTTTCTCTATCTCTCTCTATCTCTCTCTAGCAAAATTTATAGCATAAAATTAAATTGTATTCCTAGTTTGTTTTTGATTAAAAAATGTCTGTGAAGATATTTAAAGGACTTTTCATTGACTATAGTATAAGAAAAACTAAAACTATCAATAATATTTTTATAGATTATCTTCTTAATTAAAATCATATATATCTCCGTTAAAAAATAAAGGGAAAAATCTAAACTTTTATGCTGAATTTAAAAGAACTGAAATTCATTTATTTCATTTATTAAATTTATTGGAAATTAGTGTTCAGAATTCTGATTTGTTTGTACGTTTTTGCTTGAAATCATCACGTTTACAGAAAAATGTGAAAACAGATCAGAATTCTAAACATTTATTTCCAACATAAATTAAATTAACATTAATAATTAAATTTAGTTCTTTTAAATTTAACTTATACATTTAGATTCTTTCCCGCTGTTTTTTATTGAAGATATAATTTGATCGTACTTTTTTTTACTTAAATTAAACACTACAATCAAGGTTTCAAATTCAATCAACGTGAATCATGAATTTAGAATGTAGTATTTTGATTTGAATGAAATCCACGATAACGATAACACTCGATTCACGAATTGCTCGCCGTGTTCTGATTGGTTGATCGCGATTATGAGGACGTAGGCGCGTTCGCGCTTGTCCATGACACGACGGTAATTTATTGATAATTATTTCTGGATCGATAATAGACGACCTCGGATGAAGATTATTTGGTTCATCATATCATATGGTTGGCTTTGCCACTGTATAACGAAAGAAAAGCGAACGATTATCATCACGATATTAATTTATCGCGTGACACCTGTGATACGGCGGAAGCTGAAGGAGGAGAAAAACAAAGAGATTGATGCGTCACGTAAACGGGGAGTAATTATTACTAATTGGATGGTTCGGATTATTGCTACCAAGACACTTTAAGATTCCTTCCTGTACCAGACAAGATCATACGAGGCACTACCCCAAGACGGTAAATAAGGACATCGCCATGAACAATAGGATCGCGGGAACCTTGGATTTTTTTCACCCGCTTATATTTTATTGCGTCGATCACGCCCGGCCGGACGTGATGTTCGCCAGCCTGGAATCGAGGCTAATCACGCTCTTATGCAATTTAACTTCGCCTTGATCATTTATCTTCCGCCGTCTATTTACCTCGTCGAAGCCTGCACGTTTACGCCGACAACGCTCGCTAATCGACAACCGCGAAAAAAGCACCTGCAGCGAAATAATGGACTTTCGATACTGTAATATACTCTCTAATATACGTGCCTTCGTAGTTTACAGTGTGTATACATATTAGTTATTGGTACGGACAAGACCTTTCAACACTAACATCATGTATGCTGTTCGCCTTGAAATGCTTCTTTGATGTCTTCTAGTTTTCGATCCACATCGAATTGAAAACTTGATTGAAGGAAGATTGTAAATGTTAAAAATAATTAAATTTGGAAGTACTTTACGCTCGATTTATATGTTATCTCACAAAAAATGGCTATTATATTTTTTTTAAATGTTATTTTGAAGAAATACATCTTCAATTTTTGGTTCTTAAATTGGTTCTTAAGCTTCGATATTATGCGTTTTAAAATTGCCACGATCTAATGAATCACTTGTTGTAAAGTTACATTTTTTTAACATTAAAGTGAATGATTATTTAATCTCTTTTTTATAAATTTTATCTCTTTATTATTTAATCTCTTTTTTATAAATTTTCCATTATTAAACATATATAAGGATATTTGCAAAAGAATTGAACGCAGAGTTGAGATAATTACATATTTCTAAGCGAAAGGCTAATCGTGATTGTATCATTTTCATTTTACGATACTATTAAACTTTCATATTAAACAGATAAAATTAATAATCATAATGAGTATTAGATATATCGCTAAATATAGCAATGAGAGCGAGCAAATAGATCGCTCTTTGAGAACGACTCTCACCCGTTAAAATCACGTGTTTGTTACAATCCAGCGCTACAATCCACGCAGTTTTGTTCTTTTATTGATTGCTTATTTATTAGTTATCGAACATCGTAAAGCACGCAAGAACAAGCCAACGTTCTGCGACGATATGTACGAATACGAAAGTACATGTGCCGCCAATCGTGAAATGCTCATCTCTCTTATCTATGTCGCGTGCAAAAATATTTCTACTCAGCCAACCATGCTGTTACTTTTCCTAGCTATCGCATTATTTGCTCGCGTTTGCCCGAGTTTATCGAACAAAATGCCATGCGTAATAAATGGAAATTATTACGTTGTGCCGCGTTCATCAAATGAAAACACGCGACCCACGCATGGTATTTACGAAGCAGTCTTGCAAACTAGTTGTTAGATCATTCTAGACGTGCGCAACAAGAAACGCTTCACTAGTAATTAAGTTGCGGCGATGCGCTAATCGGAGAAATTCACGAGCCCGCCGACGCGACTCGATCTGTACGTTTGGAGTCTCACATGAATATTAGCGCTGGAATGAAGAGCTTGAAACCGGTATGACTGTATCCCTGCGAGTACGAATTTTCACATTGCGAAAATAATCTCCATCTCTGTCTATTTATGATTCGTAACATAAAATATCTTAGTATAAGTTTTACCCTTTTGTGACAGGATAAATATCTGTGCTCAGTTTTCGCAACAAGCTCCAATGTCTAATTACACTACTTCGAAAACTTATGTAGTATTTATGCCTATCTAAGAGAAGACTTGAAAAGAGAGATTTTTTTATAATTAAGTTGACATAAAAACTTTTCTGTTATATACGCGCGTTTATCATTACTAATTTCAGAATTAATTATACATCGGTGAGTTTACGCAAAACATCGCATTTCGGATTCGTCGTACTTGCTTTCGAATTTTGTTTCCCCCCCGTTCGCTCGAAGCGTTTCCGTTCTAACCGGTTAATTGGACGCGAACTACGTAGTAAAATCAAGCTATCGATATCGGCGCAAATAATTTTTTATTATGTTCAATTCGATATATCGTCGAGATTTACGCCTCGGTGGGAACAACCGGATGTCCGGTAGGATATTGCGACTCGATGCCAATCTGACAGATCGATTACTCTCCCAGTGATGAAGTATGAAGTATACCACGTTTCCGCATTGCGGAAATCTTGTGCCTCTTAATCAAACATAGGTAAGTAGCACCGGAAAATAAATAACGTTGACATAGTGATTATTATTACCGCAGTAATTCAACATCATATGCCGTGTAATATACTAATGAAAGTAACTGAATAAAAATTTTTATATTACATTTGTGTATTGAATTGATTTCTCACGTCAAATTTTTACGTAAAAAAATTTTATTGTAGGATCTTTATTTCTGTTAGATATCGATTTGCAAATATAATTGTTAGATTATCAAAGTATCAAAGTAATTAAAACTAAAAAATGATAAACAACGTTGCTAAAAGTTTACATTCTAATAATCAGTTTGAGTTTCCATCTAGTTATTTTGATGGCCAAAATTATTTTCAATATCCGGCAAAATTTTTAATTTTTCAACAAAATTATTCTTTCCGTATAATTATTAGAATTTGTTGATACCAGACACCTTTTGCATTTTCGAATTTCTTGCATCTTTTTTGAAAATTAAATAGATGAAGATGATCTTTTTTTTAATAATAACGTTCATCAATCAGACAATTAAATAATATTCTCATTCAATTAGAAAGCAGTTGAAATCTTATTTGATATTATTACTCTATGATTTACTACCACTAGTACTCACGAAGTAAATTACGAGGGTCAGTTGTATGATTTTCTCTTAGGTGTGGCAAAGTGAAAAGTGAAACCGTTCGCATGAATTTATCTAAGCTATGATCGCATAATTTTTATCGGCGCGAGACAATGGGATGAATAAGATTCGAATGAAAGATTAAAATCGAGAAATAGAAAATGGAAAAGACCAACCAGATAATTACTTGAAAGAACCTCCAGCACTCATCAAGCATATTATGATGGAGATTCTGTTAGACGAAGGAAATTCCGATGATTCGCCGTGATAGCAATTGCCGCGGGTTGACAGCTTCTTTCTCCTTTCTTTCTCTCACGGGCTCGATTAGACTGCGGCTCATTGACGAGAGCCACCGATATCGTAATATTTAATATGCAGTCCGAGTGTAAGCCTGGCCGGCGTTGTTAAAGCGTTACCGACATAAAGCATCGTACACATCGTCAGGCACGTGCACAATCGTCAAAGTAACTCCTTTATGGATCCCAATGTCCCCTTTTCCTTCCTCGGTACACGCGCATAACGTCGTTACTTGCGGCACGTCGTAAGTAACACATGTAAAGGCACGTTTGCACGAGCGCGAATCGACTAACACGTTCTTATCGTCTTGAATATAAATACCTTCCCTGGCATAAGTATGTGTATACACACACACACACACACACACACACACACACACACACACACACACACACACACGCACGCACGCACAGGAGAGGTCCAATGGCGACTGGTCCCAAGACCATGTATGCTGGAATTTCGTGGAAATATAAGTCGAAATAATCATTCCTGGAATTTGTGCGACGCGCGCTTTTATTCGTGATTTGTATGCATTAATTACGTTGTAAAAACGTGGGGCAACGTATATTTTGCTTTACGTACGAAAGAACCGCTCATAGCGTTGAAGGCGATAATTTATGTCAACGTCTGATATTATTAATTGTAGTTCTGTTAAAAAATTATGATATTCAAACCACCAGTGACATTACACACTGTGTATAAAGCCGAATTTATAATCGTGGGGAGCCGTTATAACATAAAGAGATTTATTAACATGATTATTATATATTCTATAATATTACATTATTATTACAGATTTTACATTTTATTTTATGCAACGCATATGTTGACTTGCAGTTAGATAAATTTTAACTTTATAGATTTTCGTATTATAAATTTTTAGATTTTTCCGCAAATGTTAAATCCCAACTGATAAAACTAGAAAAACTAGTGTTTTTATACGTGCATATAACAGTTTTTTATTTTTTATTTTTTTTTACTTTTAAATGTTATATTTCGCGTTTTAGGACTCACTGTTTAGGCGGACTTAAGCAACCAATCAAAACAATGAGATCGCGATCTCATTGTCTTAATTCTTATTATAGAAACACTAAGAAAAAGAAACTTAATAAACGTTTAACGTAAAGCGAGGGACGTACTTAGGAATGTTACGTGAAATTAATTTCCTAGTAGTGAAGCGAGTTAGGCATTTGTCCCGCGGGAAACTTTACTCTTAATAAAATTCTAAGATGCGTGCGCTCGCGAGGGGAAGGGCCGGATGTCACGCGTGCATTGCGTGCATCGCAAGCGTGTGGAGTAGGTATTGCCGCGACATCGGAGCGTCTTCTGGAATAATAAACCGATCTCGGGCCTACATCAGGAGATCTCTCTTTTTTCCAAGACGAGAATCAAACGCGCCCAAGAAGAGAAAGAGTTCTCGGAAGGCATTCGATGTCAACGCTTTTGATATCGTCGAGTACTTAACTACTACTGCAGAGAGTGATTCTTGCGATCGTTTCGAAAATACGAAACGTCTTAAATGAATGAATCTCATCGTTTTTACATCAAAGGACATTATCTAAGGACAATATCTTATTCAATTGATTTTTCCCGCCGTTTATATCTAAATCTTATACTTAACATAAGAAGGTAAACGTTTAGATGGACCTTTTGTAGTATGGAAGGTTAAGGTCAAGTTTGAAGAAAGTTATTAACGGAAGTTTATATTTCTGCTGAGGCATGTAAGATACGAACTTTCTTCTCGAGAAAGCAATTTTTATAATACTTCTTTGATAGAATATTATTGCAGTATCTACTTATAGAACTAATATCGTTATTCATGTCTTAGCAGAATGCATAAAGAAACGAATTAGTATATTAATGTCAATGTAAAATTACATAGATGAATTTTATCGACTCACGCACCTTTAAAGGTTAATCTCGAACAAATTATGTGCAATAACGTATAAAATATAGCACCGTTTTCTTCGAACATTTCAATCGTTATCGTTGATTTCATTTGACATATTCGCCCCGATACAAATCGCTCGCGGGGGAAGGAAACGAAAGTTAGTTATTATCGTTGCGAAAGGTGGGTTTAATAGGCATAAGAGGCAGATGCTGCGTGGACATCAACGACGAGAAGCATGGGAAACTGCGAAATATCCGCTTGTAGATGCACATTTTCATATCTCGTGAGATTCCACACATACGTTTACGGAATGATGGCGCCGCCCGTAGTTTGCCCCGTGGCTTCGAAATCAGCTTTGCTTCCTCCTGCGAGTGCGATTACCGTCGAGATAACCGGCAATTCAATATCCTGGTAGATGACAGCGACGAGAGGTGTCGCGGTGTATTTTCTCGTGTACTCAGCAGCAATATCTTTCGCATTTTTCGAAAGAATAAACGTGCAATTCTGTATCCGTTGATCAAAGCATTAGTTGAGACTCTCGATTGCAATAGCGTCCAATACGTTTTGCTGATAAAAATCATTTATATATATAATTTCCTGAACGTTTTATTTTGCAAATTGTTTTTGGTAATTAATAATAATTTAATTTACATTGCTAGAGAAAGTTGCGATCTCAGAACAACCTCAGGTAATTACCTTCCAATTTTCTCTTAATTCTTTTTTTTCTTTAAGATTGATTACTAGGTAGTTTAACGAAGTAAAAAAGAGATCTCGTAGAATCAATTCGACGGTTCCGAGGTTAATGATATATTAGCAACGCGAAATAATTCCGCGTTGCTAGATCAGGTGTAACCTGAGCGCAAAACAAAACAAAAAAAAAAATGCGGCACATCGAGTGAAAATTTATCTGAAGTTAAATCGGCCGATAAATAACGAATGCGAATAATCGCGCTCGAGATCCGAGATGACTTTCGCCGAGTCGGAAAGTAACGGAAAGTAAATGAACGCCCGAGTAAATAAAATCGATCAATAATAAATCGTTCAATCAAGCGACGCAATAGCTTCACGGTCGAGCTCCACAATTATCGTTAATTATTCTTAGTAGGTGGCGGAAGAAAGACAGACGGTGAGAAAGAGAACGATCGTAGCTCCGATGGCAGCGATTTGTTATTATCGCGCGAATATTTTATTGCCGCGTGTATAGATGCGGATACTATTTCGTCCTCCGTCGCGTGCACGATCGAATCGAATTTCCAATCGAAAATAGAGAGCTATGCGCCTATGCACTCTTCGCTCCGACTAGTGTAATTACAAAAGGACGACGCGAACCCCATGAATAAAACATCGGCGCTCCTCGTAACTCCAGGCACGCGCTGAGTTATTGAGGAAAGGCGAACCCCGTTCAACCAACCTACCGAGACGAGGTACCAAGGCCCTTGAACTTTCTCTGGAAAACAAACTTTTGTCGCGATTTATCAAATTTCGCGTGTTACACAAAGTCTTTTTTTTCTATGGGTTCAAAGAATTAAGATCTAACGATCTGAAATAATGTAGATCGGAATGGAGGATGATTTGAGGATGAGAATCATTAAAATTGGAAATTGACGTTTTTCTATGGGCTTATGCACTTGATTATTCTCATACATTCTCAACAATTACTCCTTTATACTTTGAAATAAAACCGTTAAGTGCTTCTTGTCGATGTTTTCTAGGTCGATCTTTCTTAATAACAGAAACCTTTCACAGTATCCGACGTGGTATAAATTAACCGCAGTTTTGTAGTCTTACTCCAAGTGTCATGTAAATCTTGTACAGGTCGTAGAGTCATTTGGTCGTATTTTCCTCATTTTGCCATAAAGGGAAAGGATTTTTTATTTTCAATGTCAATGCGAGTTGCGTGCATGAACGAATGGACGATTCGAATAAGAGGACACGCCGAGAAACGCGTGAGGCGAATGGAGCGGAGCGGAGCGGCCGGCCGGCTGATCTCCGCATCGCGTGTATGCGTGCACGCACACGCGTGCGCGCCTGCATGCACTTTCACCGTCGTGCACTGCGGAACTGCAAAGTAGCCTATATGCAGGGCGTTAAACTCCGCGGCTGCTGGTCGTTTGATCCGCGAGAGAGGATCGTCGAGATATCGATCCATTGCAACAGCAAATTCTTGCGCACCTCGCGTTGCCGTTGCCGGCTCGAGCCGGCCTTCTCGATGAGTATCGTCCGGGAACGATTGCGCCATTGACGTGTACGTTTGCGACGAGTCGAGTGCCTTTCGGTCAATGAAATTTGACGAGAGATCTAGTTACAATCCGTTAATCAACATTTTTTTTACTTCCGAAGTTTGGTCAAAATTAATTGAGAACTTAGAGGAAACGAAGAAAGAGTTACATTCTCTAACTTGAATGAAAATTTATAACAAAGCTGTTTGTTTTTTGCAAACAAAATTTTTTATTTTCACATTGAATTAAATATATTACAGATTTAATTTTATAAATATTTATTAAATCTTTAAAAACTTCGATTTCAAATAGGTATTATAAAAATCAGTCTAAAACTACAATAAATAATGTTAATAATTTTTTTTTGCACTAATCAGAATACGTAGAACATTACTGACATTTCTGAGTTTTGACTGCCGGAGTATTTTTCAGTTAATGCTCCTTAATTCTGATAACAATCACGAGTGGATGCGATTACTCGATTACTACGGCTGTTTAAAGAGCATCTGATAATCCTCGACATTAAAACTTTTGAGCGAACCGATGCAATTCTCCGGCAATTTCATATAATAAGCGAGCATAATCAACTGCGCAACGAGACCTCCGGTTCCCGTATTTCTTCCGGCATCCTTCGTGCGGGGTAGTTCTAGCCTTAGAATAATTATGAAATTCGCCGTGCATGTGAGAAATTTCTGCGTAGATACTCAAAAGGTAAATGTGTAAACTGTATCCTTAACCGATACGCGGAAGTCGCTGGGCAAACGCGTACTTCATAGATATAAGTATCTGCATATCTTACGTAACGAGGGAACTCCGCTTTGTAAACTGCTTCACTCGAAGCATTTTGTATATGTGATTTCTTTTGAATTCCTCGTTTTCTCGAATATGCGGTCGTTATAACCGCGCAACGTTTGAGCTTTAAGCGATAAGCTTTGACTCATATCATCATACTCGCAGAATTTATTATAACTGCCTCACAATTTGACCCGAGCGAGTAAATTGCGGAAGTAATATCGCATTACCGTTACAATTATTCATTGTAGAATTAATTACAAGCTACTATTTAGTGTCTGTGGCGGTCAAAGTTAATTCTCCTTGCAATCAGTTTCGTGTTTCATCTGTACGAATAAACTTTTAACGAAAATTGATGGATATTTTCATACTAATATAAAAGAGAGAAAGTTTATTGTGTTATCAATTAATGCTCGTATGTCCTAGAGTTCCTATGTATCAGGGTCTGTAATTAAAATTATAGAGTGAAACAATATAAATTGGAGTGATATAGATAGGGAAAAATTATATATATATCTTTCTCTCTCTTAGGATTTTGACAGAACTGTTTATGATCAGACTCTGTTATAAGATCTCTAGTATATGTCTAACTTTGAATTTGATTAAATTAATCTTGCAAACATCATCGGTTCAAAACCCTTCCGGACTAATCGCCGGCTGGCCAGGCTCATAATGCGATGGCGCGAAATAATAACCTGTCGCGCGAAAGTTGTGACGCTGCGCCACCTCTAGAGAGATGAAGTTTCTCCAGATGTTTCGGTGCTTCAAGGATTAGCTTGAGTCCATCGACGATCGAGATACTTATCGGTGCGAAGACTCTTGATCACATTCTTCGCGGATGTCAGGGTCGATCGAGATCTTTGTCGGTTCGGTGTTATTGACCCAGCGAGCGCAAAAGGTTAAAATATGTATAGTCAAGGTGAATAGTGCCGCTAGATAAATAATAAAAATCAGACAAGTAAGTTCGCAAGATAAAACCTTAAATAAATGAAGATACACATTTACATACGATAAATAAATAACTGTAATCGCGCATTCGTCTTTCCTTTAAGTGGTTTTCACTCAAAGAGAATGTCCATCATCCAATGGAAAATGATTACCGTCATTTGTGTTCTACGTCACTTCATCTCGACACACGTTAAGTCGTTTATTTAGTTAGAAGGTCGGCAACTTGAAACTTTTGTCGACGTCGCTAGATTTTCTCGTCCTCGTCTGGATGTATCTTTCTAAGCAAACTTAGAAAGAAGCGTAATGTGAAAAGGTGAATGAACGATAAGCGCGGTTGTTATCTTTCGCAGTCGCGCGTGCGTAAGGATGCATTTAAGGCTTAATCCAATTTCCTGGATCCTCCGGGCTCTCGCCAGCACCCATGGAGAGAGAGATCGTTCCACCGTGGCGTTTACGACGGCCGAGTATAATCGCTCTTACGGTATGCGCTGCTATAAACGTTACGCACGTGGCCACGTAAATACAGTCGTATACTCACGCGTACTTTGAAGTGCGTCGCACGCAGGTGGACGGGTGTGGTCTCAACTTCTTCTCTCTCACGGTGCGTCAAATAAAGCACGTCAAACAGAAAATTGTTGAAAAACATAACGTGTAATTAAATAGAAAGCACACGGTAACGACGTAGATGAAGGCGTCGTCGTCGAGATAGATCGCTCGTTAGAAATAAAAGGAACCGTCATTTTTCTTGCCGCATAGTTACAAGGGAGCGTCTAACAGGACGTTGGGCTAAAAATCCCTCGTAAGTGAGATTAATCGCGTAATTCAACATTATGAATGTGCCGCTAGATAATCGTTCCATGTATTACGAGCGCGCGCCGCAAGACCGAGAAGGAACTGGAGACAAACCGAGCGAGGGAAAAGAGAGAAGGAAAAGAAGTGATTTTTTTTTTAATCGCTCGTATGCTGATAGATCGGCCACCCAATGCACGTCTCATAAATGAATGCAGCAACAAAATAACATACAGGAAGATAGACTTTGCGTTAAAAAACGCGCGAAATGCCGTTACTAAAGTAAAACAGCCACCAGCAGGTATTATTAATATTAAATTTATGCGAATTAAAAGAAGAAAAATATTTAATTTCATATATGGTCATATCTTAAATATTTATAATTTAATAGAATTGCAAATGCGAAGTAATATTATTATTACGTATATTTCACTATAATAGTGTAGATAGATGATAAATTACACGGAGAAAATTTTATATTAAATTTCAATACAATTTTAAATTACACTTTACTATGTCTTGTATTTTCGATGGACCATCACAACATGATTCCGACATAACTTTTTTACTATGGTAATTTTTTTCACATAAATAAAGTAATTTTTGTTAAAAGTCAGTGCTTAAGCCATATTGTAACATAAAAACAATTAATTTTTATTATGATACGCAAATAAAATTTGCTAGGTATATTTTTTACTTATCTTTATAACTAATTTTTATTCAAAAAGTTTTGATTTTCTAATAAAATTTTTATTATGAAAAAGTGTAAAAATTACATTAATGTAATAAAATTACGTTATTGTTTTTAAAAACGTAGCTATAGCATTTAAACTTATAATTGTCATGATAGTCTGCAGCTTTTACAACATAACAGTAATTTTAAATATAAAATTTTCTTCGTGTATGTTCAATGCCAACAAAACAATTAAGAAATAAGATTTGATTTATGATTAGTTTTTCTTTGTACGGCTATTTAATTTCTATAATAATATATATGATATGTAATTTTGTTACAAAGTTTCTGACTACGGTCTTGTAAAGATTCATTTTTTTTCACAGCGAGTTACCGATACGCTCAACAGGTTGTTCATTATCATCCGAAGACTCTAACGAACTAACCTATTAGAATGCCTCATAACCATATTCTAACCGTATACAAACGAAGCATTCTTCAAACGAATTAAGTGGATTTCTTAAGATCGAGATGAAATTTTAAGGGCGATCACAATAAATCAAATTTTTTTTGTTTCAAACGTTTTGTTTCAATTTTGTTTTTTTCTCTTGACTGCCTGACGTAATTTCGCCTGCAACGAAAACGAACGTAACGACGTAATGGTGAGTGCGCGACGACAAAACAAAATGCGACACTCTGACATGCAAATAACGCGCCTGTATATTTGCCAACGCATAAAGTTGTTCATTATGATAATCGGTTTCACTCACGCGTCGCTGATTCTTCATGGAATCTTCTGGTCTGACCAAATAGAATTATTTCGACAGCCACGTGAAAGCTTTGTCGACTCTATAATAATAATCAATACACGCGACTCTCTTCGTAACCACGATTTCCAAGTTAATCGCATCGCGGGAGATTTGCCAGATTGGCATCGGCTGTTCTTAGCGGTACCGACCCAACTCCGTTACCGCAATTTCTTTCGGTTTCTCGCTCGTAGATAGGATCGAGATTGTTATTAAAAATATCGGAAATCTCTCGCTATGCGTCGCGACTAACCAGGCGTTCATCCTGCGCGATAAGAGACGAGCTTTATTTCATCTATGTACATGTTCCCATCTTCCTCTTATCCATATTTCATCTTGCCTGCTTATCGTCTATTTGCCTTGATCGTCTGTCAGTGTTGTCAGAGACAGTTTACTTTTGGTAAGTGACAGTCACTGGATATCGCGACGATATCGTACAAACTATATAAGCAAAATCACACGATACGTAAATAAAAAAGTGCAAAAGTAAATATCGTCAAGGATAAATACTATAAGTTAAATACGTGGAAAATCTTCATCAAATATACATTGGAATTGACATTGCCTAATACTAGGAAAAAATGAAAAATTAAACATCAAACACGCGCGTATAGCATTTAGGTCGTATTTTACATTTTCATCTTTGAACATTCATTTCTATCATCAATATGCTAACAGATAGATTTGTGGAAGTATTATAGCAGCATATATCGTGTTACAAGTTTTTATTTGCAATTGCAATCTTTTCGCATACATCTTATTCATATAACATAATGTAGTACAAAGCTCTCTTAATATTTATTCAAGAAATAGTGATTAAAATGTTAATTATGCGAAAATTGATAGTCTCTCATAAATTACTTATCGATCACGGATGCAGCAATAGTCTTCATCATCGCGATTAACGGAAGGGGTGCGGGACATAATAAATGGTATTGAAATCCTGTCAAGGTCCAGTGCGTCCACGCGAAAAGATCATTGTTTGCACGACAAAAAGAGTATCGCCGCCGATCTAGGCCGCTAATTATCGTCGATGAACCATTAACGGCGCCGTTATCATTCGCGAGCTCATATCGCTTAATGAGGTTTCCCTTCCAGTTTCTCCTATCGACGACGATCGCGGGAACGAAGACGCACTAAGATGAGATGCGTTTTTCTTGCTTTACGACTTTTCCAAGATGCTTAGAGGAAGTGGCCGTTGATGATGGGTGTGTGTATTTGCAATTTAGATCATAAATTTCATAGCGTGTATAAGTCATGTAGAAAAGGAGACGAATTCGCGATGCAAAGGCATAACGTACGTAAGGCCCGATGATAGGAATCCTCACGTTTTTTTTAACAAACCGATCTCTTTCCTAGTGTGTCCGAATACATCTAATATTCGAATAAATGAATAAAAAAATGAATGAAAATCCTCATTCGAATATATTTCTTTTTTTATTCGTTAAGAAACGAATAAATATTTTTTCATTCCATTTGAATATTTTTTAAATATAATTACAAATATTTTTATTTCGTATTCACTTTTACTCTGTATTATCTGTACATAGTTTGCAAGTCTACAAGATAAAACAGAAATCTGTAAAAACAATGGCTACGATTACACCGTGCGCTTAGTCCGCGACTTATACGGATGTCCTTGTTTAACTTATAGATAAAACAAAAATATTATTGAGAATAAATAATATATCTTGGAATTTAATGTCTACAGATCATAATAAAAGGGCGTCGCGCTCAAGATATCCTATAAAATATTTGTAACATTACTAACCGGAATTATATCGACATATGTATATCTATCAAATAGATAGATTATATCGAAATATATATATCTATCAAATAGATAGATTTACAAATAAAAAATGTATATCTTTCTAAAATATTTTTCAAAATTTCTAAGTTTCTTTTATAAAATCTGAATATTATAATGACAAAAATAAATAAAATTCATTTTTTTTACTTAAAGTCATCAAAAAAAATACCGGTTATAGTTAAGAGATAACGATTGCTTATTGGAGCTTTCTTTTTCAGTTTATATTTTGTTTGAATGAATGTAAATACTCATTAAATATTCATAGTTTTTTTGTGAATGAATATTTTTTGAAAACTCAAAATTTTGAATGACTATATGATTACATTTTTTTTTATATTTTGAATAAATACAATTTGGAGCTCAATTATAAATTTTTGTATTTATCGGGCATACTATTCTTCCCATTGAGAATTAAAATGATTTCTCCTCCGACAACGTTTAATCAGATACATACATACTATACTTTTACACTGTTAACATCTTTCCGACTACATCATAAATCGAGATTCCGTTATAGTTCTAGAACGAAGATTATATTTTTATTTATATTCTGGAAGTGAAATTCGCCAAAAAACTAGTTTTTTTAATCACGGTAATTGTTCGTATCTCAATGTTTCAGTCAGTGATCAAAGATCAAGAAATGCCGCAGCCGTTATGCTCATTGAATAAACGTCTATTATCGAATGCCCCGTAAAAGCTTATAATACGCGTAAGTAAATAAATGTAACCGGCTCAGTGAACAACGAAGAGATATCGGCACACATAACAGTATACTTTTCATGTAATGACCGATTGGACCGATGAGAAATGCACTTTAATACAATGCTGTCGGTCGATAAATCGCGCTGTGTTAATTTTTCATCGTCGCATCGATGTGGACGGTATACGAGAGGAAGGTTTCTCAGTTCTTCAGGTACCACCCTTATATGTGCAGTCTGCGTGTGCGTGTGCGTGTGCGTGTGCGTGTGCGTGTGCGTGTGCGTGTGCGTGTGCGTGTGTGCGTGTGCGTGTGCGCGTGCGTGCGTGCGTGCGTGCGTGCGTGCGTGCGTGCGTGCGTGTGTGTGTGTGTGTGTGTGTGTGTGTGTGTGTGCGCGCGCGTGTGTGTGTGGATGTACTGAGAACGCGTTGTGTCGTCGTCGTTTCACAAAGCCTGCGAGAGCTTTCACCGATGGAAAGCTAGCCGACGGCCAAGGTGCTGTCCGAGCATCGACGGCGGTTGCACAGTTTGTACAGTGGGTCACAAAAATTCGTGCGGTCTTTAAATAGGCTTTTACTTCCTTTAAGGTCGTAGCCCCCTCGTCGAAAGTGGGCTGAGAGCGGCGCCGAGAGTACCGATCGTACCATCGACTACGGTAATAGAGAAAATAATCCGAGCAATTTTCGATCGACGAAAAATCCCTTCCATCTCTCGGAGATGACAAACTAGGTGAGCTATATTGTCACGATCTGTCCCTCTCTCCTCGTTCTCTCTCTCTCTCTCTCTTTCTCTCTCTCTCTCTCTCTCTCTCTCTTTCTCGGCGAAACGATAAACGAAACGCCTGACGTGAAAGTGCTAATATATCGTCAAAGATATTGATGGGGAACAGAAGCGGCGAAACGTGTAATTAACGTTAGGAAGTTATTAACACCGCGACGTGTTACATCTATAAGCTCACTTAAGGACGAGATAAAAAATACAGTATGTTACACATATGCTGTCGTCACGAGTTACTGATGCTATGTAGTGATATATAAGCGAGGCTAATTATACGTGTAATGTAAAGTGCGCGAACAAAATGCAAGTGCTGGAAGTGAATGTGCAATTCGAAATTACTATGCAGATTCGAGGGGAGTTTATCTTTTCTTATGCATGATTTCATTGTATATATCATTATTAACTTGTATATCCTGTATTGTTATATGGTATCTGTAATAGATCATACTTCCTTGTAATAACAAGTAATATCGTAAATAAATGAAAAGAGAAACATGGGAAAAACGATCGATATTATTCGAATGTAAAATTTATTGTTTTTTCATCATTTAAAACTAAACTATCATTAGTATGACTTTATGCTTGGTGGTGAGGAAAAGAATTTGAAACGAGTCACATACCGAATTTGTTATACGCATACACACCCATGTACGATCTTAGCGATCTTAGTAAGGCCGTCTAGCCGACCTTCGCACCAAAGTGTCATCCTGCTCCTACTCGAGCGTTCACCTGACACGAGGACACGCGTGATAAAATACGCGCGAAATCTGCGCAGCTGCACGTTCCAGGAAAATGCGTAAGCGGTCTGCAATGTGCAGAACAGAGCCGTCCCTTTAAGCGAATGCGTGCCGACGCGTTACGCGGTTTCACGCTTCGCACGACGCACACGCACCCGTCGTGTACTTACCTACTCCGTTCATAGATGCGTGACGCACGCGGATTATGGCGCCGGCCGGTTCGTGCGTTCGCATTTACATACGCGTTTACCCTCGCGCTCTCCCTGATCGTTGTAACCGAGATTGAATTCCTACTTAAGGAGGTGCTCGATAAGGATAACGACGATGCACAAGCTCGGCGACCGTGCCGTAAATATTGCCTAGACGCGAGATAAAAGCGTTAAGAGGCGGCAATCCATGACGTCGCGCGTGTGTTGTACCTTTTAGGTAAAAACGCGCTTCCGCGACACGCGAGAGCACAAGGGTTAAACGTAAATGGTAAAGATCTTTTCAGCTTTGATTTACTCGACGGATAAAAAGAATTTATGTGCATGGAACGTTTTTAGTATCGTGCCATTAATGGTCCTTCGCGTTGGATGTTAGTAATAAGTTTGCATGCTTTTTTCAATTTCTTTATCAAATTAAAATAATTTGTAGGGCAAAATAAATAAGAAAATTATACTTAACTAGTTTAAGAATAAAGAGGGAGAAGAGGAGGGGTCGAAAATAGAAAATAGATTTATTATCATCTCCAATTTCAAAAAATTTTTTTATTATTTTTTTATAGTTTGGCATAGTTGAAGATAACTTTTATTATTAAATAAATTAGAGGAAGAAAAAATATAAAAAGGAAATTAATCTAAGTATTATAATACCTAGAAAAATTAATATAAATGTGATACATATAGATTTTATAGAGGGTGAGTCAGAATTAGTTTCAGGATTTAATGTATATTTTAGGGAAGCTTTTGCGTTAATTTTTATAGATAGATCTTTGTCCTGGTTCTGCGCCATTAATGGCTGTCGGACGTCAAGTTTAATCCGAGATGACTTAACTTTCTAATACTGAAACTAGAATTGAGATTAAAGATAGCAGACGTCGGTGAAATCGATCATAAGAGATTTTCTTTTAGTAGTTAGTTGATATTCTATCAAAGCATTTTACAATTAGTAAAAATAAAAGAATAAGAAATTGCATTTTTTTATCATTAAGGAGAGATAAAAGAAATAGTAAAATAAAAAAGTATGTCCTTTTCGTGGAAAAAATTATTTATACGTAATAAGGATGAGAGTATTCTTTAGAATAAAATACATGTAACTGTAGTGGAATTTCTAGTCAGAAATTAATGAAGATTTTAAGGGTGAAAGAAAAGTATACATATCGCGAAGTATCTGCAGGCCATCGGGGATGTTCTTTCGCCCACGTCCACGTTCTTACGTCCAAAAGACGACGAGTCCTGCTCGTCTTCGAGGAACGAAATGGGAATGTGGCGGGAAGAAGAGAGGCTCGAATGACCGGTACGTGAGTCAGACCGAAAGAACCTCGCGTATGGTGCCAGCTAGCAAGAGAAATCCTCGACAGGACATTGCACCGAAAGACATTCTTCGATCTTCCGATCCGAATTTGGAGATTGTCGTCGGAAGATCCATCACATCCCTTGAAATATTCAAATCACGTTTGGCCAAACAAGTCTACAAATCTGATATTTTTTATGCCGCAACATTAAGGAATATGTACTGATTTATATATATAGATTTTTATAGGAAATAAATTTTAATCATTTACACAAAAATAATCAGTTTAAGGAAAAATGTATATATAAATCAACGTATATTAAAAAATAATTTTAAATGTGTTGTAACATGTACGAAATATTGAGCAATTGTATCACACAAATTATCCTAAAGATAATTTATGAAACACAACTGTAGAGAAAAGAAACTATTATCTTAGATACAGGCGTTGCTTTTTCATCATGATCATCATAATCATCATCATCATCATCATCCATTAGAACATTATACTGATTACGAATGTTACACAAGATTCTGCTGCCAAAACGGCGACAAGATTCTCTCATACGAAACAATCAGTAAATATTTCCTGTTGCATAATTTCATATTTAAAGAGCCGTGTTTAAGGCTTGATCTTGGCAAGAAGACAGCACGGCGATTAGAGAGGCGACGCAAGGCGACGTGAGTTAAACGAGCCGTGATTCCTCAACCATCGTATCTTGCAATTAGCATTTTGCTTTTTACTGTTGTTAAAACGTGCACTCGAGGCACTAGACACAGAATAGACAGAAAAGAATTCAAGGATCTACATCCATAAACTCGACTATACTTATATCTTGCGATCTTGCGATTGTCACAATTTTCCAGATGCGATTAACGAGAGACGCGCCGTTTATCCGATTTCAGACGTGATATATCACTTTAGATACGTCAACAATATATTATTATGCATTGTTGTTCACTTTTGTAAAGGATTTCGCAGGTCCTTTACTACACCAATCTGCAATACCGTTAATCGTGATCGTTACTCAGCGAGTCTGCGCTTCGTATGTCTCGCCGTGTTCCGAAACGCCTTTTTCCGTGCTTTAAAGATTCGCACGCAATGCGGAAATGCACGCTCGAGGGAGGTTTGCACGTCGTTAGCACACTTTTGCGCGCCCGCTGCTCGGTTTCATTTCAGGCGCCATTTCGCTGCACGCTCGCAGTTATCTAAAATTTGCAGAAGATGTTGGCGTCTCAGAAACATTAGTCTTTTCATTCTCAACTGATTTATATGAGTTATGCTTCGCCACTCACAATATACGAGAAAGAGAAATTTTTGTATTTGAGAGCCTCGTTTAATTATTAATCTTAAATAATCATAAATAATCATAATAATAATAAATAATCATAAATCTTATTTAGCTAGTTATCTTACTTGCCTATTTATTAGAAAAGAAATTTGCAGTTTGAAATAATTTGGATGTTATATGAAAAGAACGATTTTGATAAAGTATCTAAAAATGTAGCTAGATCTGAATTCTAAGTTTATTAGAATATTAAAATAATTATGTAGGACGCTCAAGCTAATTGAAGAAATTGCTAAAACTTTTTGCAGCAGTGCTCACTCTAGCAAAATCTATTTTTAGATCTGTACTTTTAAGTTAAATTTTTGGATACTTTCGCACGCAAAATCATTCTTTTCATGTTTCCATATTTATAAAATGCGTGTCATAATGATAAATAAGAAATCTTGACATCTACAAAAATGAAAATCTCAATGAACTTTACACGTAAGAGTTCAAAGGTCTAACCATTGTCAGTTTGAACATTTAGAGTGGCGACATTAAACTGGTTCAGCATATTATACTATCGGATGCAGACATTATCGATTCGCGGTCGATACGGAAACGCGATGACCCGTGTCCGGTGGCTGTGCAACCACCAGGCGATAATGAAATCTAAATTGCAAATTATGACGGGACATAACTCGCACTCGTTATTCCACGCGTTATGCCCCATTGTCACGGGGCACCGTCTCGTCCAGTGGTCAGCCTGTTTGTACGCGCGCGCCCATGGGCTTTATAATGTCCATTTGAATCATGACCGAGTATGTGTGTGCACACCAAACCGCCGATGCAATATGCTGTGGACCGTTAAGAGCCGCGACCCCTCGAGATTCGCGAAAAAAACGAAGAATCAAGCACACCGGGAGCTTTGTTCGGAGCACGCTTTACGGATTCTTCCTCGCCAAGCGTAAAAATTCCAAGTTTTTTTCTTTCTCATATCTCCCGACTACTTTATCGCGAATTTGTTGGGATTAAATACAACTCAGCATGGGGTCCTTTGATCATCTAATTTTTTTTTTTTTTTGTTTTTTTTTAACAAAGAGTGTGAAGAGATATTGAAAAATATGTACATATGTATTTCTAAGATATTTTATTTGCAAGGGAAATAACTAAAACAATAAATGAAAAATACATTTATATACATGTAATTCGTATTATAGGTAATAAGTCTTAAGAAACTTTGAAATGCTCACTTTGATGATAACCAGAGAGAATCTGTGAAATGAGTATGAACAGTAATGTACATCATATAGAATTGCTTAGAGTTTAAAGCCCTAATATATTCTGACAGTGTTGATGGTGGCGGTGCGTACATTTGACGGTACGTGGAACAGGGGAAATATATTGCCTCGAGCATGCGGAAACGCAATGTGCGAGGTCAAGGCTCATCAGGAGATTGAGAAAGAGAGAGAGGATGGACACCTCGGCTTCGCGCGGAAAATTGGCCAAAGCGCGCGGTCTCGCGGCTCGTCTGTTGCGCGAGGGAAATTAAGATCTTATCATGTTCATATTCTCGAGGCGCAAGTTTCTATCGATCGGAGTACGCGGCTTCGCAATTAATACAGCCGTGCTCGGAAAAATATCGCAAGGAAATTAACGTCGGTACGCGGAGATAGAGACGTTGCGTTTTCGCGCCCTCGCCCTCGCCGGCCACGTTTACTTTGTTAGATTCTCGCGATGAGATACGACAACGCAATCATTTACCGAATAACCCTATTGACTTCGAAGATGGTGAGGATGACGATTGCAACGCGATCGCCGGATTTTCCTTCTGATAAAAATTTGTCGAGTGAAATAATGACACACGCAACAAACAGATTAGGATCTAATCGGCATTGCCCATCTATCATGTGGGAGTGTCGCCAACAAGTACAATAATTGAAACATTTATCCCTGTCTGTATAAAACAATAGCTACATTGACATATGATATTTATAAATGACATATGAAAAACTGTAGAAATTTTACTCAATGATCTGAAGAAATGAGTGATGAAAGAAAAATTAAATACCCTATAATTGGACATATGAAAAAAATTTTTTTAATAAAGATAAAATATTATATTGATTATAATTGCTATTTAAATCTTCTGAGCACATGATTGATTCAAGAAATATTTTTCTTCAATGTATTGTATCATAGAAAACATAAGTACTCAAAAGAACATCAAAGTACAATATTACGAGGTCAAACTTTATATCAAAACTTGTTTTACGAACAAACCTGGTCGAGAAATAATGAGATAGATTGAAAGATAAATGAAGCTTCTATCTTCTTTACGTTGTAATAAACATAAATAATCATGCGAATAGCATAATGCGTGTATCCGATATGCGTAAACCTGTTTTACAGTTGTATCGATGATGCATAACGCAAGCCGTAGAATAATTGTAGGTCAATAGATCACGCGATAGAATATTGAAAATAGCATCGACATTCTGTGAGGTTCCGTAAGATTCGTCGACAAGAGCGCTTCACAAATGATACAATCATTTCTAGTATTCAAAGAACACGTGTAGCATGCGGAAATGTTGCGTGAGGTCAAGATTCCAAGACCATCTTATCTTAGTATAGTTGTACTATAAATTTTTAAATCATGCGCAGAAATCAAAATTACAAGTTAAGATTTTTATATCGATAAATTATCTCTTTTTTTTTAAAAAAAAGAAAGGAATATAAATCTAGAGAGGAAAATGGAACAAATCAAGGTTTGAGTCACGCCGCGAGGCGTCAATCAATTCCGTAGGAATTGAGGAAAGATGTGACGAAGCGAGATTGCTCGTTATCAATCAGAAAGCGCAACGTATAATAAGACGAGAGATTGACGCAGATAATGAATGTAGGTACTTCGGCAGGTTGTGAATTGAGTCGGCGACCGCGCGTTCCGCCGATTGCAAAACGAAACCTCGTGCGCTTGCAGCGCAAGGCGCGCATTCCGCGCCCGTTGTCGGAGTCATTTATTAATACCTCCTCTCCGTCATTGACCTCTCCATTAACCCGGTTTACGCAAGCAATGGGCAACTGGTCGACGAGACACGACGAGAATCGCGCGAGCTATTAGACCCATTGCTCCTCGAATAGCGGATCGTTGCACCATCGTCGTCGTCGTCAACGCTGTGTTCGATCGCCATTGGGACGGAGCACTTCCTGGCCAGACCCCGCCCGGACCCCGCTGCGACTTTCACAAAGAAAGGATCTCGTTCGCGACCTTAACTCTCGATCACATACCTTGTTAGACACGACGATTCAAGAACGATCGCCAAACGTTACGCTGTACGCGCACAGATGCTGTAAATTGTATACCTCTTTCTCTTTTTCGCGCTAAGCTGCCACTCTACAGCTTCGAGCCGCATTGCAGGTCCGTGAACTTTAAGTGGTTATTTCAATTCTTTATATACTGTCGACTTATTTTATTTGCGTCGTTAATTATAAGCATATATCGATATGATTTTTATTATGTGTTTGCATTATTATTTATATCGAGTTTTTATAATTTTGATATTATATAATAATATCGAAATGAATGATTTGCATGCATAATTTTAGGATAATTTTTATTTAACATGTTCACACATGTTAGTTGCACACACACACACACACACACACACACACAGTGAGAAAACAAAAAATATTCGTACAAGGAAATTTTTTATAAAAAAAGTCTTATTTGTAAAAAATAAACATTAATTATCATTTTATACAACGAATATATTTTGTTCTAACATAAACAAATGAGCTTTGCATGTATTCCTGAATTTAGAAGCCAAATTTCTCGACTGTACACTGTTAGAAATGTTCTTAAATTTTATTAACTTTTAAGTTACACAATTTGAATTTAATTTCATGACATTACATTTAAATTTAATGTATTTATAACTAAAAAGTATATTTGTATACATATACATAAAATTTAATATTTTTCATGTGTAGGAAAATTTATAAAATTTAATGTACTTTTCATAAAATTTTATTAAAAGTACATTAAATTTCATAAATTTAATGTACACGTTCATTTCATTTAAGTAACTTAATTTTCAGTTAAATCATTCATTACTTTTAATTTCATAATCACAAGCTTCATTTACATTATAAAGGAAGCTTGTATTTACATTTCTAACAATGTATGAATACTTTTTGAGCAAATAATAGAATTTTTAATTTTCGCTTATTTTTCAGATGATATATTTTCTATAATTAATGCACATCTTTTTGGTATATATATATAATTTTAAGAAACATACATTCTATTTTATTCTATTATGAATAAATTGTTAATTATCCAGCAAGAAATGATTGTCAATTAAACGTTAAATCGACGTCGAATTGGTGTTGAAATCATCGTATCGATTCGACATCAATTCGATGACTCATTTCTCGCTGGATAATATTTATTTTTTAAAAATAAAGTTTTTTAAAAATATTTTCTCGTACGAATACTTTTTGAACTCACTATATATATATATATATATTTGTACTCAACTATTTCTTAGTTGTCCGTGACATTCAACACATTTATTCGTTCTTATCCAATAATTATAGATTATTCTAATCGGTATTTTCTTACTATTTCTCCATTAGATAATTACGATACCTTTATCTGAGATATGTCGAATGATTACTAACGGAAAATGCGAGTCTATCTCGCTTCGTGTGTTTGTCATTCGCGGTCAGGAAGGTTTGTGACGAGCGAGTTTTGCGTCGGCTTAAGAATCTTGCAAGATTCCTGCATGCGCGATAGTTTATCAATCGGCATAATTGCGCTTATTTATGCGAGCCTCGATAATTTCTGGATGCGCGATCTCGTAATGCTTGTAGCATTCTCCTGGGGAAATGACGGGCAAATCCCCGGGCATTTCCTGTGCTTTACTTCCGTCTCGGTCTTTTATATGACTGATAATCTCGTGCGGCGATTCATATTTGAAACTGCGGCGAGCCCGCGGTCGTTAATTTCCTGCCGGAGTGAAACTGTGCGCGCGTTCGAACCTCAGAGATCAAAGGATAATATTTCTCACACCGGCCGACAGTATAATCGGCACGCAACGTTTCGCCCGGCTATACGTGTGTATGTGTATGTAGTTTCATGCACGTACACCACGTTCATGTCGTCACATTGCGTATTTCATATGGTATACATGAGCGTTACGCCCGTGCTGCTGTACATTTAATATGCGAGCACGTTTCATGTGCGCGCGTGCTTACGCGAGAAAATCGGTGACCGCGTCGATTCGTCGAGGTGTGCGGCACACTTCGGTCTCGTCAGAGACCAGAGTTCCACTCACCGGCCATCTTTCCCATCGTACTGAAACGCGCCCGTTTAGATCTCAACGCTACGCAGAGTCAACTGTGAAGAGCAAAACGCGTTGAGAACGGAACGTGCGCGAGAATTGCTTCCGAGACGAGATTGCGATTCCCGTCGAAAGAAAGATGTCTTTTCTCTTCTTAGAATCAAGATGTAACGAAAGGGATAAGACATTAGGAATGCAACTAGAGACTTTTTGACCAAAATATTGACATGCTGAAAAAAATCTCAGCAATTTTATATTTATTTTTATTATGTGTTGTGTAGAGAATACTGTGTATACGCGTATACACAGTTGGAAAATTTGCGTTAAATTCATTCAACACCCTTCACGTGTATCCCAAACGGCCCATTCAAATTTTTATGTTAGTTTAATACAAGAGGAATAGATTAAAAAGTTAAACACAAAAAAAAATAATACTGACACAATTTGTAAGTAAACTGTGAAAGCATATTTTTTCACTAAAATTAACATTTATTGTTAAGAATTTACGTTTTAAAATCCATTATTTTTATGTTATTTGTTTACTCATAAATTGTATTCTTCATTCATAAATTGTATTATTTTCACATTAAGAAATTTTGAACATCAATTTAACACAAAATGTTAACAAAGACTTGAGTGGACCGGATTTCAAATACAAATGTTTTTACTGTGTAAATACGAGAGTGTTTAAAAACATTTCTTATGCACAACACTTTAAACACGTAAAAAAATTTATATTTAATCTACCCTATATTTAATCTACTCTTCGGTAAAATTCTGAATCATCTCGTGTAGTGTATTAAAATCTGTCTACTTGTGTTTACTACGGACGATTCTCCGCATTCTCTTTTATCTCTTGGAATGGGTATCTCCTTTACAAGGGTCTCAGGTTCCAACTCTCTAGCTCTCATTACGATGGAAATCATTGAGAGAAAAGTCTATGGACATTGAAAGTATCGTAAACAGTATACAGACTACTTTACTACCATTTTTATTTAGCGCAATATATGTTTCGAGACACGAACGTTCAGAGTTAATTAGCCATCGATGCGAACGTTTTCGTATTTAGAATACACGTGAATGGGTTCTTCAAGTTACATTCTAACGCTTCATCTTCGAGAACGTCACGCCGCATCTCAGTTTTCGCGTCGCCCACACATGCACGAGTGCAGTGTTTCGACTGCGCTACCGCGCAGATCTAATCTTCGTCAAGGCCGCCAATACAGGATTCCGAACGTTACATTAGCAGCCTCGCCTCAGTAAATAGATCGGGCCGCGCCCGATCAGAAATTGAATATTTAGCATCTTTAATAAATAAATATGCATCTACGATGATACAGCGGCTGAGCTGACTCAATATGCACTCACAAAGTGTGAGAATATTTTTTCTTTCTTTCTCCGTAAATACACGCATATTTACGCGCCATTAATATTATTAAAAGAAAGCATTAAGCTAAATATTATTAAAAGAAACATTAATATAATTAATTTTTATAATCATAATATCAGCAAAATTAGTGATGAATTAATGCTAGTTTAAGCAGTCCTTTTTAATATCATTGCACGTATCGTTTGTTGAGTCTGTTGAATTATCAACCTTAGGATTTAGTTTATTCTTCGATTGTGCCTCTTATTCGTCAACGTGAATCTGGCGTTTCCGCACAACGGTGACTCATTGTTCCTAGGTTGACAAAAGAGACGAAATAACAGCGACCGTGACTCGCAGGAAGCAAATGATGTCGGTGTAGCGCACTTTGTTTCTCGAGTACAAAAGCTTTCGCAGAAAACGAAGGCGAATAT
>NW_017259534.1:725372-727139 GCF_001594045.1 Atta colombica | reverse complement strand
CCCCCCCCCCCCCCCTCCCCCTTATATATAAAAAGTACTTGAGTTTCGCTGTAGAACGTATAGTGTGTGTTTTATTAGATAATTAAAAAAAGGATAAAAGAATCAAATATGAAACTTTCGTCATATTATTATTTAACAAAATCTCTTCAAAAAACAAAAGTAATCTTTGGATTAATATTTGTATTAGATGAGACGAAAAAGTAGCGGAGAATTAATTATTTTCTCAGAATAACGAAACTTTATATGAGCGGCCCCGCTTGAAGATTCATTCTTTCCCAAAAAATATTTCATAATTGCTTTTTTGCAACATTGTGATACATATCCGAGAACGGGTGTAAATTGTGTCAAGCGCCAAAGAAATAAAAAAAGCACATCGCACAAACCGCGCCGTGATTTCGCGATAACTGCTGTTTATTACAGAAGCATCTGCGCTCGTTTAAAATTCCAAAGAGGGTCATCGGTGACCTCCGGGCGATTATAAAATATTTGAAAAAAAAAACATCCTGTTAATCAGCAATAATCATGATAACACGATCGAGGGAAACGAGGGGATCTTTTGTAGCTATTTATTCCCCGTTACGTCGTTATTCGAGATAAACGTTGCGGCGGCTGTGGAGAATTCATCGTAATCGTGAATGCAAATCGAGCCCAAAACAGCAAAAACGTGGGAAAAAAATATAGCTGGAGGGCGAAAGTGACGCGATGCCGCTGATAATTTGGATATTTACGTGTACTCTTCCTTTGCACCTTTTCCTTTTCCTTTTGCACTCGCAAGCTTGAAATTTGTCTTGCAGCGAAATTGTCACAATTTGTCGAGAGAAACATTATACAATGTAAAGATTACATTTCTTTGATTGTATTTTGTAGATATTTTCTTTGGTAAAATTTTTCATAAATAATTTCTAATTTACAACGTAATATCTTTGCTTCTTAAATAGTGAATAAAAAGAATATAAAAGTTCATCATTTTAATATTTTGTTACATAATAATGTTGTTTGTAATACGTCAAAATCAATTATATAATTATACGAGTATATCTTGCGGTATACAAAATAATTTCAATCCTCTGCCGACTGGAGTCTTTAAAAGCACTATTGATATTTCGATTATAAATTTAGATAAATTTAAATCTATAAAAATTAATAAAATACGATCCTATTTTTATAATGAAAAAACTCGTTGTTAAAACTTTGACAAATATATCAGATCATTTTTTCAGATTTTCAGAAAAATAAAAAAATTTGCTCTATTTCTTAAAAACTTCTGTTGCTAACGAAAGAATTACAATTTATGTTGCTGGCAGAGGATTAAATGGCAAAAACAATTCAAATTTTGTTCGATACATATTATGGATATACATGCTTAGGCGGTATACACTGTATACAAATTCTTAATGCGCAAATCTTAGGATCATTTTCTAAGAATCAAGTAACGATACTTCTGCGGCTTCTCGGTTTACGATTGTTACAGTATACGTGCTATTACGAACAATTCTCGAGGTTACATTCTTCGATGCTTCACTAACACGAGTTATACATACATCGGAATATTATATTATCGATCATCTCACATAATTATCCCGTTGCATGGGATTCATTCTTTGTATGAGACAGCAGATTACACACACATACACACATACATGCGCGCGCGCGCGCGTCTTTTACGTATCTAAAATCGTCTTGATGTATGACTCACTAGGCGACAAAGCAGTTTTACGTTACACGTACGCCAGCGTAAAATGAACATCGCATAGTTGCATTATCTTT
>NW_017259534.1:718911-725272 GCF_001594045.1 Atta colombica | reverse complement strand
ATATACACACACGGCGCACGAGTTCCGTAATTACACAGAATTTTCCGACTAACGTCTGTCGGCTATCTTAATCGCATCGGGAGGAAGTAGGCTGAGGATGAAGGATGAAGGACTGCGGACGAAAAATATGTTTGAACAAGCAGCAGCAGCAGCAGCAGCAGCAGCAGCAAGGGAAGAATCATGGCTACACGACTAGTCACAATTATTCTTCGCAACGCAACGCGTAATAATTCAGTTTCTCATAAGCGCTGTCTCTGTGAAAAGAAACGCGCGAAAAGAAAAGCGCTACGGGTATCAGGTGATACGCGCTAATTACGTGTTGTTCGCTTAATAATTACGACACACACCGGGGCTCTCGCGTACGATTAATCAAGCCCCTCGTTTCGCCGTATATAGCCACGGGAATAATTGAAGTTTTGACGAGTTCCCACTCTAATGATATCGTTCGAGTAATAAGAAACCACTGCGTGCAGATTCACGCCCTGCTCCACCTCCACCTTGAATGTCCTTGAAGATGAAAGGGTGAATTGGCGCGTGGATCGATGATCGTTAATTACCTCGAGGAACCTTGACGAAGATGGCAGTTGGTAAATCGTTACACGAATCGATAAAATGTTTGTTCTGTATGGCGAGACTCTTGAAGATTTGAGAAGAGTTTTATAGCCGAGAGTCACGCGATCTCTCAAGTTACTTTTAAAATATTACAACTATTAAAAAGTTTGCAAATTAAAAAATATTTATAGGATGATTTTTTATTTTTGGATGCAAAATCTGTTTGTGTTTGGCATTAAGATTTGGAAAAGTAAAAATTGTTACGCGTCACATCATCACTTTAGTTGACAGGATGATAATAATTTTCTGCAAGTGTTATTTTATTTAAGGCGTTATTTACTTTATAGCGTTAACTTGAAAATCGAGTCGATTATTTGAGTCTGTATATTAAGTTTACAACTGATCTTTTTAAATTCTTAAAATGGTTTTTGCCTTTACGTCTATTATTTGAATTAACATATGTGACTTGATAAGTCAAAAAATCATATTATTCACAATTCTACGTTCTGCACGATTAATCCTTATTTACCTTCTTCGACACGTACGAGATTATTAACCGCAAAACACATAATTAAACCAGCAATCGTACTATTAATTAATCGACGCTTAGAAACCGGAATTTATTCCGGAATGTGGAATCGATATATTAACTTTTATTGTTGATCGTAATCGTTAGCACAGATCGTACTGTATCAACGCGGGCGTGTACTAACGTATTTTATGTTACGTTCACTTTTTTTTGAAAAGTCATATACTGTCATATGTTATAACAGGTGGCACAGTATTGTAATATAAAATTAGGAACTTATGTAAATTCCCCGTTACTTTTATCAATTTACTCCAATTTTGTACATGCGAATGTTACGGAATTGACGAAGTTGAAACGAGATGAAGTTTATTATCTTCCTCAGTATATTTTTTGACAGTTTAACATAATATAAAAAAGAAACATTACAATTATTTTACGCGAATTGTGAGTTCTAAAAAGAGCATGCGATTCTAAACTTGATATTGTCTTAAAAGATAACTAATCAATATTCATAGTTCATTCTTATCTTAAGATTGTTTCGAGATGCTAATAAGATTTTTGATTTTGTGATCGGCTTATGAAATCTTACGAATGTACTCAAGACTGGTCTTAAATAAATATATAAATTAAATATAAGACTCGAACTATGAACATATCGGTCTTTGTTTCTCATTTGTCTATCCTTTTTCGGGATAATTCCTTTTACTTGACGTTTTCCATTTGAAGGAAAATCGCGCAACGTGACGCATCACACGTGCGAAATTGCGCATGCGTGCGCATGTGCACCGACACGGAGCTTGGAGTGCTCGGAGTGCTCGGAGTGCTCGGGATCTTTCGCGAGGACGGGCAGCGGAACGGTTTGCGTTAAGGCCCGAGGCCCGAGAGAGAGAATCAGAGAATCAGTCTCGATCGCCATGGTAACCGTGCTGAGTCGCGCCCGCCTCGTCGTACGTACTCACGTACTGTCCGTCATCAAACTCCGATCGTGCGGCTTCGTGAGATTTCGTATGCGTTCGGTCGGTCTCGCGCACGCTCGGTTGACTCCGCCGCGCGCGAGCGAGGCCAACCAGTCGGAGTCGAGAGTATAGTCGCAGTCGAACAGTTCTCCGCGCGATCAGTTTGATTTCGCACGTAGCTGTGTCGCGGTCGGCCTTCTCAGGTGTTCCGGCGCGGCGTGTTTTGCCTACGTCAACGCACGCACGCACGCACATACGTACGTACGCAGTTCTTACCCGACATCTTGTTGTGCCTCGATTCTTGCGTGTAGTGTGACTCGACACACGTCTAGTCGTCGTCGTTGCTCCGAAAGCGCGACGGTCCTTTAACCGAAACCGAGCACGTTTTGATAAACCACGATTACGGAGTGTATTTTGTGAGAGAGCGCCGCGCCGCACGGCCTGTGAAGGCGCCCTGAAGGCAAATACCTGTGTAAGTCCGCCGACTTTCGAGCCAGCCGAGTTGAGAGAGTCTTGTTTTTCGTTTCGGCGGTGTTTCTTCAGCACATCCTTTCGCGCGTTTTGCATTTCCAACGCACGCCGAAACGTTCGCGATTCACGGACTGGAGATTATTCGCGCGAGACGCCAGGATGATTTGTTAGTGTAATCAGGAGCCTTCGTCTCCCGTGTTTCGTGAAACATGGTAACGTGGTATCGTGGTATCGCCGGGACTATGAAAGAACTCCCGTTCATTTTCGCCGTCATAATTGGAGTGTGACGCATCCGAACCTCTAACCTCTTACGCGTCGCGATAATTCGTCGCGCGCGTGGTCACGTTGTTGACAGTGTCCTCGGAACCACCTGTGGATCTCTTTACGTTTACTTTATATTAGTATATAATACAAGTGACAGTGACATCCATTTGCGACACCGAAGCTGTGAGAAGTTGTCGGCGATGCCGGCGACGACGACGACGACGACGACGACAACGACGACGATGACGACGGCGACGACGACGACGACGACGACGACGATGCGTGATAATTAAAGGCGCGCGAGGGTCTCTGGGAGAAGTCTCGCCGTAAACGTACACGCTCGCTGGCTGTTAATCGCGATCGATTGATGATGACCATGTTCGGCACCCTCGTGCAGAGGTTCACCTCGCCGGTGACCTCGCCGACGAGTCCGCGACGGCGATATAAGTCGCCGTTGCGCTGGGAAGTGCAGAGCGACCCGGAGGACGACCCGGCTGCGCCCGTGAGGAAATCCAGGGCCAAGCATCTCCTCGACAAGCGCAAGAGCAAGAGCAGGTCGCGCGGACTGCATTCCTCGCAATCAGACCACCTGCAGATATGTAACTCCGGCAACAGTAGCTGGCACGACATCGCCTTTCCACCATTGCGAGGTACGAAGAGTCTCGGCAGGCTCGACGGCATGAAAGAGGTGAGTCCATCCTCAAGGACGTTATCTTTGCAAGGATGCGCGAGTGTTTTTATGTTTTTACCTCGAATCCAGGATGATTCGATCCGCATGCGAAACACTCCGACGCGATAGCGGATTTCGGAGTAGAGGATGATAGCTTCCGCTTTTATGCAACATCTGCAAATAATAATTAATAATAATTGTAGATGATTTTGGGCCTCCGAAAGATGTTTTTGAATTTGTTAGATTATGTAATACATATGATTCGTCCCGGAAGTGAATTACGAATTCTCCGTACTGTCGGACTCCGATCGCGTTTTGCGATCTGTACATCCTTACTCATTTTTTGCGCTACGTTTTTATTATCGCGCAAACATACCGTTGAAACATTAAACGGCAAAAATTGTAGCGGACGATAATAATTGACGATAATCATTATGGTTTCAATTCTTTCTTTACTTCTTTACGTGAAACCAGTCGATGTACCTTATAATGCTCCTGATGTCAGGATATGCGTTAGGCAAAATGTAATTCTAAATAATCTCGTTAATTTATTTAAAAAACAGCGAACAGAATAAAGATTTAATTTAAAATTATAAAATATTTCATAATTTTTTGGACAGAAATACTTTTATTTTAAAAGACATTCTTTGACAATTATTATTATTATTTTCATTACGCACTTAACTTTCACATTTACACACTTAACTTTAACAATTATTATTATTATTATTATTCATTAATTTTGTCGAGCCGAATAGGTAGCCGAATACCCTGATCAAATTTTAAACAATAACATTCTCATATCTTTGTGCGAATTTTATTATAATGTTACTCAAAATCCCCACACTTCAAACAATAAAGAACAATTTGCACCTATTTTATTTCGTTTTTTAGCGAGGATATAAAACACAGTAGAGGAAGGGTGAAAAATTATACATTGACAGACAGAAGCGTAAATTAATCGCACATTTGCGTATTAAGCGAAATATCATAATCGATTCGCAAACTTTACTTCTGTATAATCATAATCCCGCTTGATATCTAGTAACGCAAGTTTTTACATCTTCAAAACGGATCAGTTTCACTATGAATGTATTTGACGCAACGATCCGTTACATATTAACGATCTTCGGCTGCGCAAGCTATCGAAAGTGCTCGGAATCGGATCATGACGCATGTCTGCAAAATGTCGGAGGTATCTTACGCGTCAATTATTTTACGAATTTATGGATTGGATAATCTGCTGTTCCAGTAGAGTAGGTACCAGGCATTCGTAACTGGCAACAACCACATTCTATATCGTATGCGTATGTGATTATGTGTATGTGTTTACGTAGGACAGGTTGAGAGGTAAAAACGATAGTCTCGCGAATAGACAAAAACGCGCGCGCTTTTCTACGTACACTCACCTTCTTGTTAACAATATTAAAATTACGCGAAATTACGTTGATGTTACGAACAAAGAAATCGCTACGATGTGAATCAAGCACTAGAGTCTATCTATAATAATAATGATGTTATGTGAAATCAGCAAACCTGGAATTACTTTCAGTGATGTGGCAATGTTTTTTTCACTAACAAAGACAATAGAATTTATATAGACTCCATCAAATTAATAAATAAAAATTTACGTAGAAAGAACGAGTTTGTTGAAACATCTAAAAATTTAAGTGTGTACAGGTTTGAGAATAATTTTGTTAGATCATGAAAATAATTATATAGGATTCAAACATGATGAACAATGCAAAAACATTTTAGGATCTAGCTTGTCCTACATATTATCGTATTATCATTAAATTAAAATTATTTTCAGATCTGTATCTAGCTAAATTTTTAGACTTTAGCAATTAGTATAATTTAATAAATAATTAACAATTTTGTAAATAATATTTTATCCGAAATTTTTTATTGCGCTATATTAAGCTCTAGAAATAAATATACGGTTATTTTTTTGGGAAAAAACAATCTCGTTTTCCCAAGGTTTATTGCCAGACTTTTTTTACAATTGGGTGCCTTTGTGATTTCATTCGGATGAACTTTGTTTCTCTTTCTTTAATTGAACGAGTTCAGACGTTACAATGCGAATCTCGCACAATCTGATTATATAATTACTTTACTAACGTAACACATCGGTTTTTATATTTATACATACGTAGTTCGCAAGTTCACGTAATAAGTCGGTTATGTATTGTGGTATTATTTTCCTTCCTCTCACGTGCGTTACATCTTAACTGTTTGTTTTGAAAGTAGCATAAATTACCTTTCATATACCTTTTACTTTGAAAGTAGTGAGGGTCAATTTTCGAAAATTACCGAAATAGAGTACGTGACACATGAAAAGATTCTTAAAACACAAAATCGGGACGTCAATGTATCGTAATTTGCAAATAACGAAAAAAAAAGAGAATTAGCTGCAGGAATACGAGGTTCTAAAATATGCATTTTTTTTATTTTCAAGATTATATTTTATTTTTTTAACTTAGTTTATTGGGGAATTGAGACATGCCGCTTAAATATGGAATATCGAAAAATCTTAAAAGTGCACGCAAAAATTAATCCGAATATTTTTACTTATGTAATATTTGAAAAATGTAGTGCTACTGTCGGAATAAGAAACGGATATCTTATTCGCGTGTTTGCATTGACGTGTAAACCGACCAGATACGAATGAAAAAATGTTGGCCGCAGTCTCGAACGCGAGTTGACACTTTACGGATTGTTTGTTTACTGTCGTGCGAGGTCGTCAGCGATGATACTTGAGGTACATCGATCACGCATTTGCTACGTAGAAATACATATGTACGTGTGTTTGACTATCAATTTACGTTATCTGCATTTATATTATCGTTGTTATAACTAATTCGATAACTTTACACATTTAGTAGGACAGATACGAGGGGAAAACAGAGATGAGGAATT
>NW_017259534.1:701034-718811 GCF_001594045.1 Atta colombica | reverse complement strand
TATTATATATAATTTATTTTAAAATTTTTAACAGTATAATGTTTTAATAACAAAAAAGATTGATTTAATAACAAAAATTGACAATATTTAAAATCATCAGATATTATCTAAATTCTTTGGAATCTCATTCTACAGAGTAAAAATTGGAAAAAGGTTTAATTTTTAATCTTCTAAGAATGAGATTTCTTTAAAGAGATCACTCTAAAAGTTTTAGAGAGTACATTGAATAATTTACATCGCAAATATTTAACACAAATCCCTTAACTTTTTACTTTTATTGATTCTGTTACTTAATCACTGAACACTCTTTGGTAAGTTTCTTCAGCTAAATAAATAGATGTACAAATATGAAAATCCGCCATCTGGTCCTCGTTAGCTTTCTACTCGATAAACATGGAGTCGAGCGTTAATTGTATGAGCTATTTGTGAATCGATTTATGCGACACAAAATCGTGCGGTCTTCTGTTTTTATCGTCGTCGACTTTCACGACACGGCACGGATATACGCTACTAACTTCCCGGCTGCCACCCTTTACCTCCTAACCTTGCTCGCGATCAAAACCTCGAATGTTGAATACCCATCGCACCGTAAAATCACCGGCTTTCACCGAGCATAATATGACGACGTACCGCGAATCGCCAAACGTATCTGTAATTCGTGCAAATTGCGCGACGATCAACAAACGCGCCTTCTCGACAAACGCGAAATCGCGTTACGTTGCTCGACTCGCACATATCCATAATCCACATACATAATACACAACGCACACTGTGATTAGGCTATAGAAACCGGATATCTAACTGACGACGATCAGCTATCAAAATCATAGAAGTGAAACGCGGACCGTTGTATTAATCCATTAGATCTCGGAAATTTTATCCAAATATTCATAAAAGCGAAATAATCTGTCTAATAATTTGTTCGGTAGTAATTTGTTCCAGTAATTTACTCGAAAACCAATCTCAGTCGCGTGTTAAATGAGGTCACTGAAAAGCTAATTTTCTTCTATTAACCAAGTAAAAAGATAAGTAGACACAGTTTCGTGACCTAAAGTTTAAGTGTGCTACATTATTGTGTATTTCGTCTTTCGAAAGGTCTACCAAAATGAATTTATAATCAAAACTAATAACAAGTAGGAATCAAGTTGATTCTTTCATAAATTAGCGTTTTTTTTCCTATAATTTATTCATTTATTATAAAGAGTTAATTTTAAAGGTTCGAGCGTATATGCTACACTCTTTGCTTCTGTCTACTTAAAAATTACCCGTTCTATTTTTTTGTCATCCGGCACAATGGCTAGGTGCCACGCATGATCATGCACAACTTACATAGCGGTCTCTCTGGGGGGCATTAAGTGTCGTCGTCGTCGGCCGAGAGAGCGATGCAATTCGTAATTCGACGAAATTGCGTGGCTCTTTAACGGCCAGTATTTGAACGACGACCCACCAAGAAGCGCTTTGTACCTTTCCCTGCATTCACTGCACACAAACATACACACGCTATCGAAAGGAGCATTAAGGTCGTCACTAAAAGCGGACGTTGCCGAATGTTCGTAATTCGAGCGGCTCTTAACGACGACATTGCCCTACCCTGGGCAATGTTACGAACCTCCATCACCACTTTAGTTCAGTCCAATCCAGTCCAGTCGCCTCTTTCTCGTTACGTTCACCTCCCCCGCCTCTCCCGCCTTCGCGACTCCCTTTTTCTACCTGTGGAAAGGTACACGTGAAGCGCCATTAATTTCGCGATGGAATCAAAAAGGAACAGAATGCAGAACGAAACACGTTAGCAACGTCGTCAAGGCGATCCTCGGTCTCGGTCCTTGTGGCGGATTTTATATGATGCCCGATAGCGAGGCGAGTCAAGTGAACGTGTTATTTGCAGGCTAATTTACCAAATTTATATGTACAAAATTAGCTTGATGGTGATGTTTAGTTTACTGAGTAAATTTATTTGAGACGTATACGACTTGTACCGAGTACTTGCATCTTTATGTGGACACTTGTATTTATCGTATCGTATAAAGGCATTATTAGGCAAATTATTGTTATACTCAAGGAAGTGAATAGAAACGTCTTCTACTTTCGGGCACACTTGGTTTTTCTCCATCACGCTAATATTCCACTTAGCCTCAATTTCACTTTTGTAAAGAGCAGTAATGAAGCATTCACTCAATCGGGTCATTATCAATGTTGTCATTAGCAATATTGTTTTCCATTAATAGCACTGTTACAACCGATCATCTTTAATTACATTATTCGCTGCAATATTTTTTAATAGATTTTAATTGCATAAAATCTACGAATAAAAATGGAAAACAATACAGAAATTTTTAAACTCTTGTTATTTGTAAAAGATATTATTTACAAAAACTTGTGGATAATAATTTGTATATATCATTTTTCAAATTATTACCTATTGAAGAAGAAAAAAAGTAAGGCACAAGTAACTTTTGAAAACGTGAAAAAGGATGTAACGATCAATTGCCACTTGACTCGACTTGCTACTGTCCTCGTGTAAACTCACCATTAAAGACCCGCCCTTCTCGGACGAGCCGTGAGGGACAGGGGAGAGGGAATGTTGTCCACCGCTTGCAGCCGCATACGAGATAGGGATCTGTCGGTGTGCAGCTAGTTAAATCGCGGTACAGCGAGCGAGCGAGGTATCACGAGAGACATGAGGAAGTCCTGAGGAAGCGTTACCTCGAGCTGCCTTGTTTCGGCGCGCGATAAGATCGCCGCGATCGCGGATGATGGAGCACAGTAGCCGAATCCCGAACGCTGAACATTGTTCGAACGAATTGTTGTCTTTCTCTCTTTTCCTTTTTAGTTACATTAACTCTTTTTTTCTTCCCGTTTTGATCCATCCACTACAAGATCCTTAAGATTCTTATATACGAGTTTTTACATCAAACTCTATTATAGAAGAATAAGATTGAAAGACTTTTCATTTTTAGCACTCATAATTTGTATTTTTACTATTATTTATATGAATTAGTGAATCGTACATAATTCCAGAGATTTTGTTAATGCAATATTTAATCAAAAACGATTATATTAACACTAAACCATACTCTATGACGAATTAGTCTAAAAGACGAGTGTGAAAATCAAAAAAGATACTGACTGGATACTTGACGCGAGCGTTATGCACACGAAGGGTTAATCTTGTTTTACTAACGTAAGCACCGTTCAGCAGACGTGACTAAAAACCCATATCCATCGGAAAGCGACCTTATAAGGGAGCTCCGTTGGTCTGAGGGCTTTCTATGGACTGTCTGTGGACATTCCGAGACTCTGAATCAAGCTGCTTTCGTCCAGTTCCTATGACCGGTAAGGAACGTGGATCTGACACCGATTGCAAACGTATGAGACATCATCTCTGGCATCGTAAGCATAAAAAGAGAGCTGCTCGCCCATTCGAAGATTTGACGACCACGATTACAAAGAATCTGTTCAAAAAGAATATTATGCCTTTCTGTGTCGTGAGAGCCTCTGTCGTAAACGTCGTAAAACGCTAGTTTCGTTCTTTTCACGTGGTCATATCAATCTTTCTTTCAAACCGGAACGTTTTACTTTTTCTGGCCAATATTAGCAAATGCGAACGCGGACGCTCTACAGCATTTAATTATTTTTTTAATAAATTTATATTCAATTGATACATTTGACTTTAGCAATGTTTTTTTGTAGCTGATTAACACATATTTTTCTATTTGATAAAAATAATCTTATAATGGGTCAATAATAATAAACAATAAATAACAAGAAGCGGAATAAATACAAGCCAGAATTTTATGTATTTTAAATTCTTAAAACATACGTTCCTTATTTTTAGGTCATCCTCAGCGTAAAGAAATTAAATGCAAATTTGACAAAATAATTAATAACTTATAATTTTAATCATTTTAATAATTTTCTATTTGAGATTTGATGAATATTTTATGTAAGTCTTCTGTCATAAAATATGATGATACGATTTTTTGTTTGCGCTAATTAAACAGCTGGGTTATTATAAAATTGGGTTATTCCATTAAAAAATTGAAAATTGAATTTGCAATATTTTTCTGTCTAATCGTCATGAATGCTGTCTATATCGCTAGTCTAGAAAAGTTGCTCTTTGGTATGTTGGTATGGTAATTTGGGTTTAGATGTCATGAGTGGTTTAGTCCAGCGCATATCTATTAACAATGGCGGCGCGAACAGACAGATCCTCATAATTCGTTGTAATAATTTAACGTCGGAACGGAGAATCTTCACGGTAGAACAAATCCACGTGCGGGATTCCGGCAATTCGCGTGTCCACATATGTCAGTTTCCCCCCTTCGGCCATTGTTCATCGCGGCTCAAAAGGCTGGACGGGCAGAAGAAATGCTAATTGTGAATATGAAAATCGCGGCAGGGGTGTCCACCGTATAAGCTCTTCTTTACGAGTCTTTTCTTCACGTTCTGCGTGAAAGGCTTGTCGCCTTTTTTCACGATCCCTTTTGAATTCTTGTAACGAAGGAATTATGACACTTGCTGTCCTTGACATTCGCGATGCGTTGAGATTTTGAAGAAAATCGCGAACGAAATACTCGAAAACGAAATAGAGCATGATAATTTTTTGATTCAACAGATTGACAAAATATCTGTCATAAGTAACTCGTCGTTTTAACTATTAAAAAATCTTTTGCGAAATATTAAATAATGAATATTTTTATTATAAAAAACTATAAAAAAATATTCTTTGCATTTAAAACAAGAATCAGAAAGACAAATTTTCATATTCAGACATCTAAATATGACTTTGTTCAGGGAGAATGCTGTTAGTGTTATTTATTATATATATATATTCTATTCTAGTTTTAATCTAATGAGCAATAAAGAATTACATAAATAGCATTAATAACATCTTCCCGAATGTACTCTATATTGCTTTCCATCTTTGTTTTATTTTTTTAAATTAAAAAATTTATTTTGCAAAAATAAATATTTCATATTTACGTTTTTTTTTTCCCGTCTCTTCATAGGTATTGAAGTTGTCCAAATTCTGAATCACACGTCTTGCCCCTTTCATTTAAAATCGTGACAGCGGATCTATTAAATCTTATTTATCGCGTTTTGTATGCAGATCTAAAACGAGCCATTATATATAAATCATTTCGTCCATGACATTCTTTTAACTCTTTGTCCGATGAATTCCGCGCGCGTCCTTGATCCTTCCTAGAACACGCTAGACAACTCTTCTCGCGAATGCTGCGAGAGAACGCGGATCGCGAAGAACAGAAGAAAAATAAAACAATGGAATTACACGGACAGACGAGACGCGAAATTGGCGTCAGCAGGCTCGATCGATCGCCATCCCAGTTATTACGGTATTTAAAGGTACTCGTCACACTGTAATTAGCACCGAGCTTTACTATATTACGAGATTCATTCGTGATATATCTTATGAAATAATTTAGGAGCAAGTCATCTGTACAAGCATTGAATTTGTGATTTGATATTACAGCGTGACTTCATTCATAAGTCGCTTGTTTATTTTTAATTATGTGCGTTGTTTATCGTCGAATCGGAATAATCGGAATTCAAAGACAATTATGTAATTCGTACTCTTGTAAGGTAAACTCATTGCACAAACCAGCATGATTTTTATCATGCTGGTAATAAATGATTTGCGCAAGGATTTGCGTTACGTATTGATTTTATGAAAAAAATTGCATGTATACGTTGCATCAAAATAATCATTGTTTGCTTGTAAATTTATGAGAGCGACTGAATACGTTTTGTAGTTGTAATTTAAAATCTACAATTTAGAAATAACGATTTAGAATTTTTAAGATTAAAATATTTTAGAGTTCAAAAATTTTCATACATTTAAAAATGCGAAGATGAAGATACGATATTAAGATATTCAAGACTCTCCTCTTCATCATAAGACTTCAGAGTTAATATTATAATGTAATAACAACGTTGAGATTTACCTGCGAGATTCATCGAGCAATTCCAATCTTTATTTTCATTCGCATTCTCAGGAACGATTAATGCTTACGTAGATAACAAATATTTTTGCATTACTGTACGCAGTACAATTTGCGATGTGCCAGCCGCGTGAGTCATAGCTATCCGATTATTAAAAACGGCATTTATTTGAGTCGTCTTATCATAATATGCATAGCTTGACATATTTGTCTGGTCGTACCTAAATTTTCATCATTTAAATGGATTAAATAAACTAATGTTAATACAAAATTCAGGCAAATAAGAACTAGAACACAGTTATTATTTGTGGCTAATTATACAAACATTTTTTTCTTTAATTCGTACATTCTAAAAATAAAAAATTAATATTTTGATTGTTATTTCCAATTATTTAATAATTGGAGTACAATTCAATCGTTTCGCTAATTATACATTTTTCTTTCTTTTTTTTTTTTTGATTATATTTGTAACGGAAATGCGACAAATGCGACGAAACTGTGCGATGTTTGAACGATTATTACGTTTCATCCCAAGAAAGCAAATGCCCTCCGTTGCCACTTGTCCGACTTCCTTCTCCGTGGCTAGCTGTTAACTGTTGAGAAAATTCCAGCTTACGCTATCTTGGTCACGGTAATTGTGGTAATTAAATTTGTGGTGATTTCTTGTTCTGTGACTTCAATTCCACTTGCCTCCGATATTTGAGATCCGTGTACTTATAAGAGCATGGTAAATTTGTTAACTAATTAAGTAATTAAATTTAGTTAACCTTGTGTAAGTGACAGTAACAAGAAAAATTTTACAAAATAATGAATTGAGGTTATACACATGTTTTGCTATTGATTAGCAATATCGTAAAATAATGAACCTGAACAGAATTCTATTTACATCGCGTTTCTCTCTCGTTTTGCAGAGAATGCGCCACAATTTAGCACATCTCGCAGGTGTTAAATACAATAATTTTACGTATACTTTCATGCAAATTTGATTTTTAACTCGCCGTTAGGTCGAATCGTAAGGTCGAAAGATCGACATTGCAAACTTTCTATGTCAGCCATGAGGTATCTCTCGTACTCATTAATAATGTAACTTTCTCGTTTTGGTTGAATCGATGCACCTTGCACCTCACGCACCTGCTGAGAACTTATTGAGTAGAACGAGAGAAATTTCTCGAGATAAACTAGCGTGGCGCTATGATATTTTTTCTGAGATAGCTACGTTTATAAGGTTTCGTAATATTTCCGTCACTTCAACCGTTTAAATAAGTACTTTGATTTCTCTCGAAGTGATCGTTTTGTTTGAACAAAGAGAAACTTATCAGCATTTTACTTGTTTTATTGACTGTCTATATTGAGAATTCACTTCATAAAAATTTAAATTGATTGTGAAGTGTTAAAAATGTGAGTGTATGAAATATTATATATTTTATATATAAGAATTTTTTAATTAATTTTAAGAACGTAATTTACAGTTGAACTTTATGTAAATTGCTTTCTTTGCTTAGTAAACCTTAACTCTGTGTTGTATATTTTTTAAAAATATATTTCGATAATTTTTTTGTTTTTTTTTTTTTTCAAAATATAACAAAATATGAAATATATAAATATTTCACATATTTTCATATACTTATAAAAATATATATGATAGTTTTTATTTCTTTCAACGAACTAATCGTTCAAGCTCGAGAGTTTTATGGTATCTAAAAACATGCTTGTCCTAATGCTCAGATTTAGTACGTTAGATAAGCTAATACACGTTGTACATTTATTTTTTTTTTCTTAAACGAGATTCTTTCGGTATTCGGTCATTCGGATTTTCGAGATTCAAATACCACTTGATATGAAACTCTTTACTTCGTTTGTACTCGTTCATACTTTGATCTATTTAATTCAGTTTACCGAGTTTCTTGTCGAGTGACTTTCGAACGATTAAAGACCCGGCTTCTCTCGGGAGGTCTCATTAAAATACTTTCTTTCTTCGGTCGCGTCATATATTCTCGCGTTCACGGTTACGATATGAACACTTCTCAACAAGTATTTAAAATAGATAAAGAGACGTGTTAACTAGAAAACTGAAAGTTTTTGAAGATATATATTCTATCTGATATTATTGTAAACGTGGAACATGCACGGAAGTCTTCACGGATAAAATATTTCCTCAACGATAAAATATTTCCTCAAGAAATATAGTACGATTTAATTGATAAAGCGATAACAAAATTTATAATTTTCTTTGAAAATGATTAACTTTTGTTTCTACGTAATAATTTTTCATTGAATGAATCATACACCTCATAGATGATAAGGACGGACAGATACATCTTCCATGAGGCAAGCGTTTTTTCGCGATGGACGCGTGATGTGTAACAGTACCGAGAAAACTCTACGGAAACTCTATTGACGCGAAACAATTCGACGATAATGCGCCTCATCTCTCTCGCTAGCGCGATGCACGCTCCGTTAGGAGATGCAATATCATCGGGTCTCCATTCTTTCGTTATGGAGAAGATAGATACGATCTCTTTCTCTTCGGGGGTTCTCTCATAATTCAATTCCATGGAACTCCCACAGCTTTCGTGCGAAACTCAACGGCGTCGTAATCGGGCCGCATTTTCTTTGATGTGTTTTATAATGCGTAATAGGAGCGTTATTGACGAGAGAGAGAGAGAGAGAGAGGGGGGGGGGAAGGGATGGATAAGGAGATCGATCAGCGGTGCTCGAATTAGATATGCGAACCAATCGTGTGCACTGGATACGCATATTGAATAAGCATGCAATAACTTTATTCGCTTATGTTGAAACTAGAAATGAAATTCGCGTAAATAGTTGCGCTACGAGTTTGAATATCAAAATCATTCTTTCTGCCGCGGTGATTATACAAGATCATCTTTGTGTATTTTATTTTTCAATCTTCTCTCATCTTCTAAAACATTATTTATCAAGATATTATCACCGACGATAGAAAATATATATCAATTTGTAGTGACTCGATTTATGAATTAATAGCGATAATGCGATAATGCACTAAGCATGTTCCTTTAAAAACGAACAAATATGTTAATATCTTCTAAATTCCGTCCTTTATCGTAATCAAATCTATAGATACCTAGAAATATTATGTTTAACAATTATGTTTAGCTGCATGATAAAAAAAGATTGGAAATATTTTAACGTCACATTATAAAGATTGTGGTCGATTGTGTTTAAACTGAAAATTGTAATATGCCTTTTTTAGTTACATATTTTCTATTTATTAATATGTTAATATGAGTATTTTAATTATCCAATAATTGCGATTGATCGATAAGTGTACTACTTCTAGACGATCGGTTGTAATTGTAAAGAGATAGAAATATAGCGATGTAACATTTTTAAACAGGTTTCCTGTAATTAGTGACTGATTTCTCAAAGATTATAGTGATAATTATGCTTATGATTCCGGAAAGCAAACCATTCGGTATTTTATAAATAATTGCTGCGAATCGTTGATTATCAGGTTAATGCAGCGAAAACGAGAACTTGACAACATTGTACCTTATCGCTTTTCTCTTTCTCGCATACTTTATCCCAACAACGATGTCAAAGATTCTCGACTTCCTCCGAGAAAACAGGAGGTACGGTCTACAGGGAAAAGTGGATGAAAATAATAAGGTGGCCTAGTAACTCGAGAGAAATCTCAATGGCACCGTTATTTCCTCTCGCATTCAACAATAATCTCTTTTGACAATGCACGATACACTTTCGTTATTATCATTTATATTTTTATTTTATTTTGGAAAATTTTATAAAAAATGTTATCATATAGGTTTTCTGAAAATTTTAAAATTATTGATACTTTATTTTAACATGTGATGAACATGACAATCAAATTTTGGTACAATTATATATGTCCTTTTGATATCGTATATTAATAAACGTCCTTTTTTATCTTTGAAATAGAAGTTACATTGAGAATAAAAGGCGTGAAAGATTCTCCATCTAGTGTCTCGATACACGAGCATTGCACCTTGCGTGTCAATGCGAAATTGCTAACTCGCCTCGAGCTACAGTCGATCATCGAGATAATTAACAATTATATATTGCGATCGTCGTTTCCTCGCTGATGAACGGTCAATCGTGAGTGTTGGACTCTCTGTAAAACGCGGTCTCAATGACAAAGGTTGCTATAACTGTCGGATAAATATCTCGCTATCGATATCTTACTTTTTGTTTCTTCTTCTTCAACTCTGACAGCAATTAATCAGTGTCAATATATTTCGATTTACAAGTGCCCGCGGTACACATTCAAGATTATTACATAATAATCTCATATACCGATTTTTGATCAATAATATGACTGTCGAATGAATTTTGAGTTTTTTTTTAATATTTAAACAAATGGAGTAGGAATTTTTTGATCGTTTTGCAGCCGAGTGGATGCGATGGTTTTCAAATTTATAGTAAATGAACTATTAACTGTCAACTGTAACCTTGTTACAGTTGACAGTTAATAGTTCATTTAATATTATGCGATTGATTAATGATATTTTGCATAAAAAGTATTATATTTCTTTTTTTCATTTATTAATCAATTTTGATTATAACCATTATTTTTGAAAAATTCTATAATTAAATTTAAAGATAATACACAGAAAGTATATCTCGAAAGAATATCTCGAGGATTGATACGAAGAGCGAAGCATGTTCGCGGTAACAAGCCGCGAACTCGATGGAAGACTGATATCTCTCGTTGTTTCATTAATCGCGACATGAAGCATTGTTTCCTTACTAGGAAACGTAAAAGTAGCGGTTTACGTTGCTCCCTCTCTCTGGACAATGCGATTTTAATCTGCTTACTAATGCGTATCTCGCGCGATGTGTTATGAGAATCATCGCACATACGCTCGGAAAAGGTGGCAGCACGCCGCGTTCACCGGTTCATTCATTTTCAATATTTAATTATTCTCTAGCTTCTACGCGTAATGAGCTGAGGATATTCTCATCAGTTATTGAATAAATCTCTTGGATTATACGACTGACATTGCTGCAGCGGAACGAAGGTCGCCAACCTTGAAGGGTACTTTGTAATTTACGTTCGCCTTTTACTTTTAAATAAGCCATCATCGCGATCATAAAGTATGAACGCATATATATTCATGATAGGTAGATTTGCGTTCTATAATTATAATAGAAAACGTATAATGTAAACTTGAGTGTTTCACATGTATCCACTCATCAATGTGAAAATTATGGCTTTAACAGAACGTTGCTCTATACGTAACGTAACGTTCTCATATAGTGCCGTGATACAGTTTTACTTTACCGCAAAGTGTTCATATTAAATCCAGTTCATACGAGGAAATCTCTCTCGATACGCTATCGCGCCGCTAATAACGCCACTATGAAATAAATAGCATTGCGAATACCTAACTCATACCGCTACTTAAACGTTAATAACACGATGTCCACGGTGCCCGAGCAGGAATTCCTGGATGAATCCAGGCGCGCCTCTCGATGCGATTTTAGAGCGAGTGTTTTATTGGCCATTAGTTTGATTTGCGGTAAGTGCCTCGTTACGCAATGGATGCCATCGATTTCTGCCTGCCACGCGAGCGGACGAACAAGTGTGTGTGTAGGGCGAGAGCCGCGAGCGAGCGAATGAGCCTGTACCGATAAAGACGATCGATATCTCGATCCCGCGCGCTTATCCCGGTTGCTTAAGAGTAGTATTAGCGTCGATCTTATACCTCCCTTCTCTCCCCCTTGTTTCTACCAATATAAAATCAAGATCTTCGATCAATGACACATTTAATTTCGCCGAAATCCCTAATCGACGATGCGCAAAACTCATCTGATGTGTTTACTAGCGTTGAATCCCAGATTCTATACTATCGAAGATTGTTAATTCTATATATTCATACAATTCTATATATTCATACAATTCTATATATTCTTAATTATCATTAATTATTGTTTTAATGTTTTAATTTATTTTAATGTTTTCGCAAAATTTCTATTTCGAAAGATTCTTCGTTCTTTTCATCAATTTTTTTTCGATGGCATCGGAATGTATAATTGCGAGACAAGATGATTTGTTTCTCTCGCGCGAAAAATTAGACACGCTTTCTGTTCGTAGGACGCCGATCGTGCACCAGGCACTAAAGTGCCTCCGTTTCTTTCTCTCCTGTCGGATAAGTACACTCATTTGAGGCACACCCTGCGTCATATTACAAGCGTGTCGTTCCAAGTGTATGTCGAAATTGTACGAGGATGATTCCTCGCCATTGTTTGCAAACACCTACGAGATATACACCGCGAGAGCTACTCTTATCCCCCTTGGGATGGAGCTTGGAATCCTCTCTCTCCGCCGCGTCGCATTGCGTATAAGAACGCGCGTGTCTTCTTAGGTATCGTCGATCTTCGTTTGGTTCGTAAGCTGTAGATTACTTGTTAGCATGTCACGGAATCGCGATGCTGTGACGATAATCGAATATATTCCTAACACACTGTCTAGACAGAAGTGACTATTTGACGAATGGACGTTGTGTTACACGCTAGGATTGTGAAATTTACATGCATTTTTTATCATCATACTTAAAAGATTTATAAGAGCTTCGTTACATTTGTATTTGTAAAGAAGGTTTTTTTTTCTGATCTTTGATAGTAAATTATTTAAAGACTTGAAAGCTTCTCATTGTTTCTTTTCAAACTTATTTTTACTCATCCATCTACAATAGGGGATTGCTTATACTTTCGCGCTTTTCTAAAAAAAAAGAAAAAAGAAAAAAAAAAGAAAAGAAATTACGCAGATATATATCATATAATATAATATTTCTTTTTTATTCGCGTGATGCAGCGCCATGATGATCGTTATCTCGCGATCGAAATCGGACGCGCGCCTATCTCACGAAGCGATTGGTAGATTCTAAGGAACGTAACCCGCCGATAATAATGACCGTGATCGCTTTTATTGCATCGGACGCGCGCCCATATCCTTCACGCGTCCAATAATCCGTTTTGTACGTGGGACGCGCGCGTGCATTCGCACGTGTCGAATGTTGAATAGCGCGGTGATGCACCCACCCGCTGATTCCTCGCGAGCCGCCGATCGATGATCCATCGATTGCGCGAACGATGCGCTGCGGGTAGCCCCGGCTTGGCAATATCGCCGCCAGATATATCTCTCCGACATGTCTCTCCCGGCCAGTATCCGCGTGTATTCGCGATCGCGTTCCTCGTGCTTGTACTTACACGACTCGCGTATAATGCAAAATTCGCTTCGTGCCTTCTACTCTTGCTTGCATTTATTTATGGACCGACTTGGAGCAAATTTTTCTTTAATACGCAACATTATTAATATATAAAATAATATAAAATATTTTATGAACACTGGTGTGTGTATGCGCGGAAATTTACAAATTTTTACAAATGGGTTTTTTACAGATTTATAATACTGTATTTCTTATTTAGTTGCATGTAATTTCGATCACGAAAGGAATAAAGTATATTATAAATCTAAAGAAAAATCATTTGTAAAAATTTTGCAAAAATGCTTGTTAAATACTTATCTATTTAAAAAATATTTTGGTGCAATCATTAAAAAGTTATGACATAATTCTGTCAATGTATTGTTAAGCGAAAGTGAAATTATTTATGAATATATATTTTACGTTTTATTTCTATTTGTGATCGAGCTTTAGAGGTTGTATCATTGTATCTCAATGTGTCCAAGCAATAATTCATTTTAATACCCGATTAATTAATTCTGTCCTTTTGCTACTGAATGGCTTTTCAAGCATCCAAGCATCTCACATTAACATTTATGCATGAGTTAACTATAAATAAATCCACCAGAGAAATTTTTCGTTCTTCCTCAACGTTCCTCGATTTTTCGTTTCGATTGAATTTTTGGCTGACAGGTGCGAAGATTGCGAAATGGAACGGTACAAAAACCAAATCAACGAAATCCTACATCACGAGAGAAGCGAGAAAGCGAGGTCGTTTCTTAGATCCATTACTTATACATTCGTGTAGCCGGGTCTTTTGCTCGCAGTCCTCTCTCTACCCCATAATCTACAGTCGCACAATGTCGTCTGATTATGGCTGCGCCGATATGCTGTTGATTCGACCGGGTCACAAACCTACGTACGTATTCAAATATTAAGCTGGACTGATGCGCACGTACATGCGCTCATTGCACGATACGTTTGGAACGTAGAGATGCATACGAGATCTTGTGGAGAAAACGCGCGACGATTATTAAACGCATCTTAAATACGATAATATCCCGTTTGCTTTAGAGAACGTGAGATAAGTGGAAAATAAATTTTGTAGCATTATTGTAATAATTTTGTAACTCGTACATTGGACTCAAATAGTGGTGCAGCAATTGTTTCAAACTCAAACATTCATTCTAAGCGAATGAAAGACACTTTGTAGAATTCTTAAAAAAGTTCGATTACTTTTCAGAAATTAATTTTTTATAATTTATATTATTAATTATTATATAATTTGTGTAAATTTTATGTGTCTGAATATTTGAGACCTTAAGCGGAATGTAGGTAGATGGATAAGGATATACTAGCATTGTTGAATATTAAAGCGCGTGAATGATACGAGAGAAGAACCGAAAGTAATGTTCCAGTCTCCTCTTTCAAGAAATGGATATTTGTCATTCATTGTGTATTATTCTATAAAGATATAATGCGACAAGCACGCGTTGCGAGTGAAATATGTTGCTTTGTATTTTACTCACGGAGTGTGTTTGTAGTAATATAGTCCATTACACATTCATAATAATATATTATTAATAAACGAGAAAGGTATAAAACTTAAAAAAAAAGAATGCTTTATTTTTCGTTTTATATTTACTCATATTCTATTCAAAAAGAAACTTAATTTTGTAAATCAGTGTTCTTTATAAAAGCAATAATAATATACAATGTATCGGATCTTTAATTTACTTTCAATTTTATTTATTAATCTCTCTCTCTCTCTCTCTTTCTCTTACTTATTAAAAGATAATGAAGCACACACGATTTTCACCAAGTCAGAATAACATTGTCTCGAGAATGATTGGCACAACTTGAGATTAATTTAATCAACACCGCGATGATACCGAAAGGGCGAGATGAAAAACGAAGCATGTAGGTTCTCCGTACAATCGCATGTCGCATTAGAGAAATCCCGTGCGACTCGAATCCGTGCGTTGAATTTGCATGACAATGCCGAATCAACTCGGGCAGATCGCATTGAGCGAAAGAGAAGGGATTCGTGGTAAAAGAAGAGAAAGAGAAAGAGTGAATCAGATACAGAGAGTGAGAGAGGGTTGGTGGAAAGATGACATTCATCGGGATGTTTCGAGAAAAAAGTTGGGACTCGAGAGATGCGTTCATACGTTTAAATATGTTCGATACCGATATTTATGTGAATTATGCTCGAGAGGGTTGCTTTCTCTTTCAGCAATCTTCCTCTTGCGTTTCACAACGCAACCGTGATGAATCCTACATGCACGAACGCCGCACGTTTCTAGTTTTTCTCTTCCCTTCTGCTCTTTCATAGTTCACCTCTTTTTTTTTGTTCTAGTCCCGGTATACTTTTTCAGGACCTTTTGATTTATTACTCCTTTTCCAGAGGAAAAACTCGTAACTCTTATTCAACTCTCATCATTTGAACGAATACAAAAATCATCGTGGAGGGAAGAGCAACAACCAATAAAATTTGGGGAAGTTTTTTGATTACTTTATTGATTGTCTTCGTAATTTATTAATTTTGCTTTTTGTTGAGAATACTATTACTAGTCTGAATTTCAGGCTTCTGTCTATTTTTGATAATTGATTTATACAGATTATTGTTAATTATTTATAGAGAACATTTATGATTTTTTTTAAGTTCTTTTTATTATGTTGAAAATAATACGATGCTATGTGCAAAAAATGATCTTTCATAAGAGATTATTTAATTAGAGACAATTTATAATTAAACTCTAAATTTTTTTAAACGTTGTCAATCCTTCTTATTGAAAAAGCGGATCTTTATTATCAGCTCCGCGTTGTCATAAACGATGCACTTTCGTAAGATCAAAATTGGAAGAGCAAGCAATCGTGTATTGCCGATCGGTGTCACTTCGTGATATCGATCGAAGTGGCCTTGTTTTTTCATCGTAACGTTGAAACTAACCCGAATCGATGCGTGACCCATTAAACGTTCCTACGAAGTTAATACGACATTGTATTACATTAATATGAGAAAGATATACAATTCCAGTAGCACTTTTTTATAGTTCTACACAAAAATAAAAAAAAGTTCTGCATCTTATAGTAAAAAAATGAAAAAAAATGATAATTATTTTATTTCCAGGTTTTTTGTATAAAAATTGCAAAATTTCTTTCTCTGTAGAAGTGTAGAACCAAGAAAAGTGCTATCGAAACTGTGATTTTTTTTTCTTTCTATCAATAGAATGATATGCTAACTTCACAGATACGTTTCTTAATCGACCCCGCTGATCAGCGGCTCGAAAACGCCTTGTCCTTGGACAGGAATTTCATGGCGCTACTGCCTTTGCGCAATTCCGACTTTGCTGGTTCATGTTTCCTCCTCTCCCTCCCTCTTTGGCACCAACATGTGCACTTGTGCAAGCTTATATTTGCTTTTCTCACAGTAATCAGTGAACTTCCCATAGCGAAAACAAGCTTCTCTGCTCACCTTACACGGGAACGAAACACAAACGTATGAGTTCCATACAAGTTGCAATAGTTCTACTAATTACACAGGCGATGGAATGAGAATATCGGATGTAGACGACGTAATTCGAAAAGAAATTTTTATTCTATTTTTTATGTAAAGATGTAAGGAATGCGAATTATTTATGTCGCCTGTATTACGTTTTTCATTTCTATCGCGAGAGACCCGCACCAGCTGTCGTCTCTGTAGACAAGACACGTCTTGACAGGGTGGTCCGGACGAGGGGCGTTAAAAATGGGGGTCCATTGTATGAAGAAATGTCGCACGAATATAATTTCGAGCGCTACGCGCGTACCTTGTGGTATCGTCTGTTTCATAGGGTCCCTTTTTTCTTCCTGTCAAGAAAGAGACAAGCAAACGTTCAACAAGACGCCACTACTGCAGTTTCTCATGTTTTTTATTAAGATGTTACGCTTATTGTTCGTGTATCGTATTTTTCATTGGAAACTATAAATGTCCGTTGATCCTCGCTTGAAAGCGAGAAGCGCGCGTTTGCGCTGACGTAAGTCCGTTATGAAACGGAATTACCTGTCGCACCGTTTGTAACGCATTATCGCGTTGGCTTTGTGCTGAACATGACATTTTTATATCGAGCTATTTATATGTTCGAGCAATATTCGGTTTTCAGGAATTACTGCGAATTCAACATAAATTATAAAAACTGAGGACTATTTTGAGTTATTAAAGAAATTAATCTTAAAGATTGTTATCGTTATGTAATGATACAATTTGTTGTCAAAACTTTATTACATGATCTTTATTAACAATAATATTAACAATAATATTATGGAAAGAAGAAAGAACTTACTAGCGTTAAAGTGTTAAAAATAAAAATGTTTTCTCAGTAAATACATTTTGTTATGTAAACGGAAAAATTTATAATAACTTTCTAAGATGCAAAAAGTTAGCATTGGGAAAATTGATTTTTGTCCACGATGACTTGTATGGAGCTCGTTCTGTTTGATCTTTTAGAGCACTTTCGATTTCGCACATGCAAGGTAGTACGTGTCTTCCTCGGCAGAGCATGATTCCTCGAAATTTACGAACCGGAACGGGCAAGGAGATTATTTCGTTGCTAGTAGCACGTATATACATACA
>NW_017259534.1:697550-700934 GCF_001594045.1 Atta colombica | reverse complement strand
GAGAGAGAGAGAGAGAGAGAGAGAGAGAGAGAGAGAGAGAGAGAGAGAGAGAGAGAACAAGCGAAGAGGGGAGGACCGGAAGGAGGTATTCAACAGGATGTGCGCGTACGTCCTTTCGGCATTGTGTGTACACCGGAACTGTGGGAAAACTTCCACACTTGGAAATACTAAACGCAAGTCTGCTCTCTCGATTCTCATATATATATATATATATATATATATGTAGCGCCGTTTTATGAATATTTCATTCGCACCAATTTGCGCGAGAATTTGAGAAAATTGCGCGAGTACGTGTTTTTCTTTTCAATCCTTCAAGCCGCGGATGCTGATTAATTAGTCCACTGGAGCGACGAGAAAATTCCAGCATGGAAACTTGCGCCGTCTACGTCAATTAGTAGAAAATTATATGATTACACTTCTGCTGGCAACTACAGCTTCCCGCAATTTTCAGATAAAAATGTATCACGGACTGACACTACCATTACTGTATCCCACGAATTATCCGCTGTATTTGCGAATATCACCTTATCGTAATGATTTGAAAGCTCGTTGCATTTATGATATATTTTTAAACAAGTCTCATGAAATGTACGTTTGTACTTTAGCTCGCGGTAATTAAGTGCGTTGACAGCGGAATAAAACGAGAGATTGATGAGATATCCATTGGCGAGCTACTTTCACTTGCCGCGATACATCTCAACGTTCGCGCCGACATGGTCGAAAAGACGCCCATTGTGCGGGAATTACAATGGAGAATTATTGGTAACTCTCATGCGAAACGATTTTGTTTAGTACATGATTCGGTTGAATTTTAACCTTTTACCGTCATATATGTTTGGTTGCTAATCGAATCGAATATTTTATAACATGATTATTATTTCAATAAAAAAGTAACGCCAAATATTTTTCATACATATAAATAAAAAATGCTTTTATTGATGAAACAAAGTAAGATAATAAAAGATATTTATACAAATATAATACAAAATATATATTCTTACAATTCTATCTCAATTTAATATTATATTACATAATATTTTTTAACATAGCACGAATCATTTCAAAATTCTTTATTTTAAATATAACTTCCTACATACAAAGAATTTTTAATTAAACGTAAGAAATAAATTTGTTTCGTAAGAGGCTGATTGATTTATCGTAATCGACCTTTACACGCATTGGATTAATTCACTTCTTGAAATCTTATAATTTTGCGTGCCCAGATTTATTTAATCGGGCGTTTCATCCAGCCTGCACTAACGAGTTCATGTTTAAAACATTTTACTATTAACGCGAATCACTTGACCAACGACCTTTTAAAGGTGATAACTCTCCTGCTGACTCAAAAGTATTCGAGATGCTACGACTCTCCAATCTGTTATGAGAAACGGCGAGAGGAACGAATAAAAAAAGAAAAGAAGAGAGAAGAGAGAACCGCTCTTCTCTCGAGAGCTGGTACTGAGCTGGAAATCACAGCGATTTCTTAACTCCAAAAGAGTTAAGCGCTCCGGTTAGATACGTGATCGATGTACATACGCGACGTTTATCGATTTCTACGCGAGATCGCGTGGATAGGACGTGCGTCGATCGATCGAAACTTCGTTGTTCACGAGCGAGCGAACACACGTCCAGTAAGGCGCGCACGAACTCACCGTAAATGAAAAAAAAAAAAGGGAAAGATTTGCGATCGCGACGTGACGCGACGAGTCCCAGTCGACGATCCTTTCTGCTCGAGTTTCTGTTTGCACGACGTATGTATACGTATGTATAGGTGGCTCGTACCTACTCGGTACTTAACCCTTTCGCTCCCAGCGTCCCCAATCGTGGACACACTTTTTCTTCATTTGCAAATACGCAAAAAAGTTTTAGAAACGCCGAGAGTACCGTTGTTCCGATTTCATGGACGCGTCCTGAGTTATAATTTGAATCACCTAGTATTATTGATGATTTTTAAGTGATAGGAGAAATAAAAAAAAGGATAAATCATGATGATTTATCAGTGACTGGCGAACTTAACTGCCAATAAATTCTCTTGATTTTTATTTAGTAAATTAATGTCGTACAAAAACGTATATTTTTCATTTGTAAATTCGGTTGTGTCCATGCAAGATTTCAATATCGTCGTAAAACTACACGTCTCGTGTTTAAATAATATTTTCCATTCATAATCCGGTCGTACTTTAAAGAAATTATCTTGAAATCACTATCGTGCATATGCGGGAGAGCTCGCGTAACTGGTAACGAGCCGACAAGAGAACTCTCGGCCGAAGAAATATTTGGAGGCTCGCGTCAGAGAATACCGTTAGGTTACTTAGGGCGCCCACCGATCGGCGATTTTTCGCGAATTTCGTTTCTTCGGCGCGACCGCGCCGTCGAGTCGCAAATTTCGCGCCCAGGTCACGATGTCGAACGACTGACTGGCCGACAAGCAGATGCCCATTTGCGTTTTCTTGTCAACCGAAAGGAGTCCACGCACGTAACTGCTTCTCTCTCGTTAATTAGCCGTCACTTGCTTGCCCTTGCGTTCTATTACCAATGTGAGCGGACAGCCAATTATTTCGTCAATCAATCGAATCATCTGGCGCCTGACAATCAGGAAAGCAAATGGTTATCGCTCGTCGACCTTCCGAAATCTTGCGATACGAGGGAAATGTGTCATTAAGATAAAACATACAATGTAATACATGGACAATAAGAGCATATACACAGCGCGGATTATAGGTGCATGAATTTCTATATAATTAATAACAATTTCTACGTAGGATATAATAATTGTCTGTACCATATTATTCGTACCTTTCGGTTTTCTTCAAATCATCATCAGCGAATTCATAAATACAGTCGTAGATGTCTTGACAATGTTCTTATGACAATGTTTGGAATTCAAATCTATATGTGTGCTCATCCTCAGTCTTACATAGATTTGAATTCCAACATTGTCATAAGAATATTGTCAAGACATTTACGTTTGTATTTATGAATTCGCTGATGATGATTTGAAGAAAACTGAAACGAATAATATGGTACAGACAATTATTATACATTTATATCCCATGTAGAAATTTTTGTTAATTATATAGAAATTCGCGTATCAATATCTGTGCTGTGTATATGCTCTTATTATCCATGTATTGTATTATATTTTTTAATTTTGAGAGCCCGATTTATATTTTTAAGATAAAACGATTTTTTTACACATTACTCTTTTATATAATATTTTTAAACAATACAATATATGTATTCGAAAAGAATGGATTTGTTAAAGTATCTAAAAATTTAGCTCGATATAGATCTGAAAATAATTTTGCTGGACCATCAAGATAACTATGTAGAATAGTACTGTAAAAAGTATTAACATTCTAACAACTAAGTTGAGCGTCCTAT
>NW_017259534.1:689579-697450 GCF_001594045.1 Atta colombica | reverse complement strand
ATATATATATATATCAAATTAACGTTTCAGCATTCTCACGAAAAAGTATAACGTAAGCGCCACTTGCGGAAGTAAATTTATTTTGATTCGTAGCGTTCTAACTGAACTGAATTAACATAATTCCGTATATAATGATACGGAATTAAAACATATACACGAAAGACGGTATTTGTATGAAGCATTACAGTAGAGATGAAGAATCTTTTTTTTCTTTTACAAAAATATATCGAACAAGAAAAAATGAGATTATGCGCGCGCGCGTGATCTCACTGGCGTTTTTCTGCGGTTTCCGCTCCAGATACAGACAACCAGGCCGTATAACTCGCCTGTACCGATTATGGCAGGACGGGCTTTTGCACTCATGCTTCTCGTTATGTGCATGCTCTCTCGCAGCTACCCACCTTTACGATCGTATGTACGAGCTTCATGCCAATGGTAGTCCTATTTTCATTATCAACGTTTGATCTGAAGAGAAATGATTTTTTGAAAAATTGATGTTGGGGAGGGGGGTTTAGGATTTCAATAAAATTCTTAAAATATTTATTTGCAATCGAATTAAATCGAAAGGCAAATATCTTGTTATTATATAACAGACAAAGAAATTATCCAGATTGTATCAATTGAAGAAAATTAAAGATGAATTTATTAACCATTGAGAAATATACTCTGTTAAATGAATTAATAATGTATTAATTAAGCTATAAAATAACTTTTGTAATCGTAAAACTTTGAAGGATATTATTTTATAGAAAAATTCTGAGATAAATACACACTTGATTGATTTAATTGATTGCATAAATGAGATGTTATGTATTATAATTTATTTAAAAGAATGAAATTTTTTCTTTTAAAGAAATTATCCCGCGCGTTGTCTTAATCACTTAATAATTTACTTTTTCTCTGCACGTATCCGTTACCTCGTACCCAAATAAATGCATGCTACTTTTGCGATTTATTTAATTATTTATCTTCTTATTATATGTGTTTGGAGAAACGCACGCAAATTCATGCACGTTCGCGGCATTTCTCGAAATTATGAGAAGACGCCTGGCTTGAGATATTTTCGAAGGTGTCGCGTTAATTTTCGGACGGTGAGCATCGCGAATTTCAAGGACTCTCGCATTACGGACGTAATAATCTGCAAAAAAACCTGGAAAGCCTTGCTAACATCTCTCCTTTTCTTTCTCTTTCTTTTTCGCAACGCGTTGTGGTCGGTAACGCGAGACTCCATGGAAATCTTGATACACCTACGTTCACGTGTAAAACGTATTTCGCTGGGTGTTATTTACATAATGCACGGTTACATACCGCGAATCTTATGCATACATCGCTCGAGCCATGTATATCACGTATTCCTTTCGCGTAAGAAAAAGATCCGAATTTGCAGATATTCGCTAATGAGTTGCGAAATAATAACATTGATCCTTGTTGCAAGCTGAAATTTGTTCTATCATACAATTAAAAATCTTATTGGAAATTGATATGATAACCATACTCTTATAATATTTAATGTAAAAATATGATATTATGTATACTTTAATTGAGAAACTAGGTGTCTATAATATGCACTCGCTTGCATAAATTTTATATCTATATTTGTTTTGTTATGCATCGGTATAATATATCTATTTTACAATTATTGCCCGACAAAATGTTGAAAACCAATTTGTATCGTTAATTTTAAAATTTTCAAATTTAACACATATTTAATTTTAACACATATTGTTCTCTTTATTTAGTGATCTAGCTGGACTATTATGAATACGGAATTTTTTTAAACCCGCAGCTATAATTTCTTTCTTTACTATCTCTCGCGAGAAATATGATTATATGTATGATTCCTGATTTTTTCCGGATACGCGACCTTTCCGCTCACACGCACTTTGCTCACAGTACTCAGTGTGCTCGTTCTTGCTCCCGCGGAACCACCCCTTCCCACAACCGACACACCACCCCCACATAGTAAAAGGCCTACACCTGTTGCGCTTCCGACAGTAGCGCGCGCATTCCCTCGCTTTTTTTCTTTCCTTTTCTTCTTCAGTTTGCACACTTTGCGTTTGCGATATTTGATGTATCCTGAAACATGCATTGCGTGCGCGCGTAATTAGTTTTATTTTTATCACCTCGCGCTATAATACTTCTCATTGCTGTTAGACTTAATTTCTTTAATGAATAAATAAAATATTGACTATTTTTTTCTACAAAATGTAATTGTATATCTCGCATTTGGAGAAAAACCGGAAATTAATTTATTTACAAATTAATAAATCCATATATTCATGATAATATATGCAATAAATTCAAAAACTTTGACATTTACTAGCTTATTAATGATTATAAATGCTAAAATTTAGCGCAATTAAAATAAAATTTTAGCGAAATTATTGCAATGAATAAATTGAATTTGAAATATCCGACTACATCTTTCTATGTAAGCATAAAGTGAGATGGATAATTTCCAATGGAAATAAAACAATAAATCAGCTGAGAGTTGAATAATACTATACAGGAACGTAATGTTGTCGATGCTATCAGATCGTTGCGACGTACTTTAATATTAAACACGAATTATTTCGTGTTCCTGCCGCTTCTCGTGGAAACGTGACTAATGCATTGGCTTCGTCACGAAGAATATCTTGACTCATGAATAAAGACCTTCTACTTCCTGTGTGTGTTAAATGCCTCGCGGTGTAAAATAAGTAACAAAGGGTGAATGACAGACGGACGCGAGTGAGACGAGGGGAGAGAATAAGATTACGCATAGTAAGGACACGCAATGCAGTAATTTATATCCAGTATTACGCAGAAAGAGAGAGACAGACACACACACACACACACACACACACAGAGAGAGAGAGAGAGAGAGAGAGAGAATCCACATTTATATTCTTTTTCGATTCATATGTCTGCGTTAACGATGTAATTGTTTCTCGAAATACATGCAGAATGCCATTCATGATCTTCAGAATTATTTTGACATACAAAATCGAATAAAAATAAAAATTCTTAGAAAGTGAGTCTTGTAATGTTTTGTAGAAGTGGATTATTATAATAGGAAATTCACTTGAGATATCCTGAAATCGATATTCTGAGAATGTAATATAATATACGAGAATTCCTTATTCTGCACCGTAAAAAGTTTAACACAATTTGTATTTTTATTGATGAGTAATAACGAGTCATTTCTTACGATAATGTAGAATAATGTATTATGCTATTTGAATTAAAATTTATTAATATATTGATAATTAAAGTTTCTCAAAGTTAAGCGGCATTCATTTAAATAATCAAGTTTGATTGTTTTGATGCTAAAATTGGTAAATATTCAATCAAGAATCTATTTAATCCAGACTAATAAAATTGAGATTCAGATGATTACTTAATTAAATGTACAATACAATGGATTATAAAAATGGCTGTATATTTGCATAAAACGTGTGTATTTCTCTGTTGCATTAGACCTTACATACCCTCGACCGTGTCTCTTTCCCTCTCTCTCTCTCTCTCTCTTCTTTTTCTCTCTTTCCTTTCTCGTTTCTTCGAATCTGCAACACCGTTATATGCTATGAGATTCCATCCCGCCCAGTTGTCCGACTGTTTCGCAGGTGCGCGACACGCACGCGCGATTGTGGCACAGATTGCTAACATTATGATCAATACTAGTCTCGTGAACCTTCCCATTGAATGTGAATAGAATTAATCTCCAATGGAAATTAAAACCGCTACAAAAGAAATTTTATGAAGAAAACGTATTAAGATTTTAATAATATCTACGTTAAAAATAACCTTTGATAAAAGAAGCTGTAAATTTAGTTATCTTTAATTTTTGTATCCTTACGTAATATATTCCGGAACTTCGAATGCAATTAATACGTTTGTTTAAAGAAATTTTTCTCTCCTATTATATTATATCTACTTTGTCTTGTCTGTTGATGACGTATAACAGTCGATTGATTTCCAATATTTGTATAATAATTGTTTTTCTGAATATGCAATTATTATTATCTCAAGATGAACATTGTGAAAATATGAAGATATTATTTTTCTTAAATTATGTTTGACAATTTGTATTTAAATCAATTTTGAAATATTAGGTCTTAATAGTAACATAAATCAAGTAAATATAGAAATTATTTATAAATAGAAATAGACAAAAATTAATTTTCATTCAGCTTTGAATTAACTGCGTATTAATTTTTATATCTTGGGATCCAGACATGATACGTGCAATCCTGATTCTATTCTTTTCTTCATTTTTTCACCTACATACGCTATGTCAAACACAGAGTCGATGGACAACCGATCAAGAGGCGTTCAGGACATAATCAAGGCGTTCCTCGACAACCGAGTTTCTCAATGTGACAGATCGGAAAGAACTCGTAGATGATGGACAAGACAAATCCGTTTTATCGAGAAATTGAACATTGAAATATATACAAGGCAGAACATTACGCGCGTATCTAAATTATGATTTATTACTCAATTACACGTTACGCAATACTTATGAGGCGCAACTTCCGTTGTATTATATATTTCACTCGGTCTCGATGTTGATAAATTATTAATTAAGATCGCTCCACCTACATATCCTATATTTTATAGAGGATCTAGGATATTACGCAAGAACTTTCCTTCTTTTTACGGAAAAAAAAAACGTAAATATTTTTTGCGAAAGAACACAAAAATATATTTCTGATTTCTTTTTAATTAGATTTGTATGATATAATGATATGATATAACTAATTTGCTATCTCACGCAACTAATTAAATGATCACAGCGAATTCCTAAAGAGCCGATATGTTTTCTCATAGCAACGCGACTTAATGAAATAAGTCGATCGAACGTGAACGTTTAATCACATCTCTGCCCGGTAGCAGTCGCCGAATAGAAACGCAACTGTATTTTTATCCTGCGTAGCGATATATTTCGCAAGTCCACTTATCCCGACCTTATCAGATGCTGAATACCCGTCCTAGGTGCCTATATGTAAATCGATCCGTCATCGATCTCTCGCACGAGCAAGCCGAGAGCGCTTCGTGAGAGTACACTGCCGCAGCCGGTTGCCTCATAGAGACAACATGCACACATGATCTACCTACGCGCCCTATAGCGGAGGATTTATGGGTACAACAACATGGGCTAAGAGGGCGAGAGCAGAAAGGAGCGAGTAAGGCCAGAGCGAAAGAGAGAGGCCCAAGCTCTCAACATAACTAACTGTGACGTGCGAATAGCTTACGATTGTGGTTCTTTATGAAACCCGCGTGCTTTCCGATCCTCGCCGCCCGCCGCGGAGATCGCTGAAAGATCGATGAATCGCAATTACAACGCTACAAATTATCCTCCGCGTCGTGCTATTGCGATCGCGCGCGGAATATACGTTCCTGCTGCCCCTATCACGAGCGAGCGGACTCGGAACTCGAAGACACTGGTCTTCTCTACTCTACTCTACTCTACTCTCTCTCTCTCTCTCTCTCTCTCTCTCTCTCTCTCTCTCTCTATATTCTCTCCCAGGATTGTCGAACAGGACGAGCCAGTACTACACGTCCTATCCTCAACATCAGATCGCGATAAATCCCTTCTGCCACCCTGCACTTCACAATGTCTCTCGTTCTCGCTCTCTCGCTTTCTCCGTCTATTTCCAGTTTTCTCGCGCTATATCCATCCTCGCGCCATTCAGGATAAGACTTTTTCTTCGCCTGTCCTGCCCGCCGGTTCTCTGAATGACCGTGCCTCTCCTTTGGTCGAGTGCACCGGACTCTTCTGTGTATAGCGGGATGTAGAGGGGCGAACAACGCAACGCACACGTAGGCATGTAGAATCGCGATCCATGTCAGCAAAAGCGAGGCGCTGCAGTTTGGGGGTATGTGTGCACAATACAAGTTTGCGCATATGTGGAGAAACCTTAGCTCGGTAACCTTGGCTCTCGTCCACTGTCGTCGAACCTCCTCACCTGGTCCCACGACCTACACCCATTGCCGATCTTGCCATCCGTGACTGAACTGTGACAACCTGACTGAGCGACGAAGAGGCGACGCAAGTTACCCTCATTTTGAAGACTCAAAGTTAAATCAAGTGATTCGCTGATATTACAGGGTTATCACAGCTCAGAAAAACTTTTAAAATCTTTCATTGATGGAAATAAAATGATAAAAAAGATGAAAATTAATTATTTAATTCCAAATATTTGATATAATGCTCTGTTAGATGCTATTATCTTTCATAAGGAATAACATATTATTTTGTAAATTTTTTAAATACTTGTAAATTTTAATGTGTAACTATTTATAAGCTTAGCCTAGTATAACGATTGAATTATTTAACCATCATGTCATATATTATACGTAATACAGATGTTAATTATACAAATTATGTAATATGTTTATGCTGTACATCAATGTAGATAAATTGCGCGCGTATTGGCATATTTGCCTGCTCGTTGAACTTTTCAAATCGTTCCTACTCATGCGACACTCGATGAATCGATGAATCATACGATAGTTGTCTTGCTCAGTCACATACTTGCACAGTCAGATGCGATTGGTTCTCAAATTACCACGGCTTTATTCGCGTTTGCGTTACTGGCGATTTCGTTGTCGCATATCAGACATCTTAAAAGTGGTGCTTTAAAGATCATTAATCAATTCTTTGTAGCTAAACGATTTAATTTAAAAATCAATTTCCATCCAATTTCATTGAGCTCAGATTTGGATATTCAACTCGTATTTCTATTATCATATAATTTAAGTTTAAATTGAAATTATATATAGTCAGGATTGCCACAGATTTGGGAAACCGGGAAAACGGGGAAAAGTCAGGAGAAAATATAAAAAAGTCTGGAATTTCGAAATTTGCACAATTCCCTGAAATTGTTCCAAATTATTGTTAATTGTAATTTTTTAAATTATATATGACGTTTACAGTCAAATACGTTCAAAATCTGTGCACTTTAAACGATTTTAATGAAATAATTAAAATTATGTTTAATTCGATTTTTTTTTTATTTGTTCCCTCTTTTTCGTTATAACTATATTCTTTTTTTCCAAAACTAATTTATTTTCTGCTGTAGCTTGAATTTGCACCCAAAATTGTACTATGTTACTAAACTTTTTTTGCGTTGTTTTTAATAATATAAGAGACTAATTTTCCTACAATCCGTGAGTTTAAAATTTACATATCTTTACATATTTATTCATCTAGGAATTTTCTATTTTCATCTTGGAAAACCTGGAAAAATTAGGGAATTTTAAAATGCATTTTCTGTGGAGGTAACCCTGATAGCGCTTTCAATCTCGGAATTAATGGAACGCTCATTAACGCTATGCCCTCGCGATCACACTGTCTGTGTATATAAGCTATCGCGAGCACTATATTTATACCGTTATCATTCTATGTCATGCTACGAGTTGATTCGCAAGTCAACTTAGAGACGGTCGCGCGCTAAATCGTGTCGACATGCATGCAAGCGGATTTAACTCCGAGATACGTTAACGATATGCCTGATCTTGCTCGTGGCGAATCGACTAGCGAAAATCGAGATCGCGAGACTCTGGAATCCCGCGGCATTTTGCAAAGACCAGTATATCGGGAACAGGTCCTCTCCCTACGTCCTCCCTCTTCCCCCCCCCGCCCCCTCCCTCCTTCCTCATCCTTTCTCTCCATCTCTTTCTCTCCGTCTTTCATTTCTTTACCCTCCCGTCTTCTCGATGGTTCTCTATCTTGCTCTCATCACAGAACGGACGAGGGCGCGTGTGTCCACAGGCACGCATTTAGCTCGTACGCATACGCACACGCGTGCGTCGCGTAACGCACAGGACGGCCTTCGCTGCGAATAATTATGTACGGGATTTTTCAGTCGCTATGCTTCGTCCTC
>NW_017259534.1:661934-689479 GCF_001594045.1 Atta colombica | reverse complement strand
ATGCTTCGCCCCCCCCCCCCCCCCCCTCTCTCTCTCTCTCTCCCTCCCTCTCTCCTTCCCTCCCTCCCTCCCTCCCTCCTCTCTTCCTTCCCTTCTCTCCCTCCCTCTCTTTCTCGCTCTCACTCACTTTCTTTCTTTCCTTTGCTTCTTCTCGTGTCTCACTTCGACTTCAACGAACTGGTCTCGCAAGCTTCGAGACTCGCTCGCTCGCTCGTCATCGCACGCAAGAGTTCGTTCCCCGTAGTGTGCGCGGCGAGAACGATCGGTACGCAACATACGCACAGCAGACTGCTGTTGGATTGGTTCGGAACAGGAACGAACAGATTCTTCGCGACGCAGTCGTAACAAGACGCTCTCGAGGATGCGTGGATATTACGCGCACAAGTCCTGCTCTAAGCGCATATTTAAATATCTCTTGTTACTTATCAGAGTTTTTCTTCTCTCTCTCTCTCTCTCTCTCTCTCTCTCTCTCTCTCTCTCTCTTCTCATCCTTCCGGTATTAGTCCTGAACTTGTTGGCTCGACACACCGAAAGTCAAGAATGAATTCTACGTCAAGAATAAATAAATTGTGACTGATCTATTACGTGTTCACAGAGAGAAAAATATTTCTAAGGAATTTTATATTATATTTATTTCATGGATATTATGTATATTGTATTTTGTTTGTAATGAATTGTATTTCATTAAAAACACACGTGACTTTAGTGATACTGTTTGATGCTTGAGTACTTTAATTTTTTCATAGAAATGAAAAGATTAAAATTGAAAATTATTATTGCATGGTTTTTTTTAGTGCTGAGCGATGAGAAACAACGGAACGGAGAGTAATATAGTATATTTTGAAATATATAAGAAAGAAAAGATATTTGTACTTGAAATATGACAATTATTTTTGATAAACTCTAACAAGAGTTCTCTTCACCTTCAAAATTCTCGCATTAATAAGTACTACGTATGTATATTCTTGTGTGTTAATCAGTCGATTGAATGCTGCATCGACGGGTCTCTCTCTCTCTCTCTCTCTCTCTCTCTCTCTCGCTCGCTCATTTACTTTTATTATTTTTCATCAGCTTCACGATTACACAGCCGACAAGCTTGTCGCCGTTGACAAATCGATGGTCACATCATGAAAAATTGTTGAATCGCGCGGGAATCGCCGCGGGAATCGCATGACATTCCAGAAATTTTTTCTCTTTTTCTCGCTCTCTCTCCCTTTTATCTCTATGTTTTATATATAGAAAACGGTCGAAAAACGAAAAATTAATATGCTCTTACGCATCCGCGCAAAAAATAATCCCGCAATCCCATGACCGTTTGCTCTCGCGATTTTCTTCAATCTTCCGATCTTCGCCGATAATCACTAATGTCGCTCCCGTCACTAGCCAACTGGTTTAAATCGAATACTCATTGCTTACACTCATTAGTTCTTTTAACGATTAACGGGCAGCATCCTCCTCATCGCGCCATTCATGCTTTGCTCTTTCTCTAGGTCTCGATCCCTACTTTCCTGATGATCTTTGCTCACGATATAAATATTGCATGATTGAGTAAAATAATTCTCCATCATAGCATTCTCGACTGCTTCTCTTCCCCCCCTCCCTCTCTCTCTCTCTCTCTCTCTCTCTCTCTCTCTCTCTCTGCTATGAACTTCTTCTCGATGTTGTGAGAGCGCGATGGATAATTGGACGAGATGCAGTAGGACGGAATGCAGGTGCATTTGTCTATGGTATATACCAACGCGAGAGTGCGTTTCTCTCTTTATCTCTATCTATTCATCCGTTGCCAGCTGCTTATCTCTTTCTGTCTTCTCTGCTCTCTTTCTCCAGCTCGATCGATGCGCAAATTAAGGGTGATTCCGGTCGAGCGGAATCGCCATTTCGCATGAAACGATCGCGATTGCTTCTTTTTCATTCTCTTCTTTTTCCCGTTTCTTTTCTTTCCGCGCCTGGCTAACCTGACTCTGGAACCGTCCCTGTCATAAATGGGATCGATAACGAAGTTTTATTAAAATGCGCTGTAATTGCGCATCATAAATATCCACTTCACCTCACAGAAAACCTCCGCTTTGCAAAGTACAACGATTTTCTATCAATTCTCTACGTTGCGTTATTGCGTGCGTACTTTGTGACGTGGCAAAAGAAATTCAGCATAATCCGTAAGAATCCTTACGACATGATTAATGACTAAGGATTACTCTGCTCTACATTACGCGCAATGAAAATATATCTCTCATGCACAGATAGATCGATCGTTTCCTGTACGTTGTCGACATATTTCATCGACACACCATAGTCGTGTTGTAATTTATGATGGTCTCTCTAGTAATACTCGCGGAGCGTTCAAATGTGCAAGATATCGTTATCGCATGAGCCGATAAAAGAGAGAAGCATACAATTTATTTTGAACATTTCTGATAATTAATATTTTTAATATTAATAATACTTTGAGTTATGATGTTAAGTATGCAGATAAGTATGTAGATAAGAATATATATCGAAGCACATACAAATTATATTATTAATATCTTCGTGAAAATATCATCATGAAAGGAAGGAACAAAAAAGGAAAGTAAAAATTTAACAAAAATTTAATTTATCACAATAATTTTAATTACTATTTAACTTGAAAGTGTGATACATACATATATATTTGTTACAAATTTATAAATATTTGACTTTACTGTAACTTACAATTTACCTTTATGATAATTGATATTTACGGTATTGTAAGTTTACAAAATATTTCAATGTTTTCTGATTATATTGTTTCCAACGTGACTGTTGGTTGGATTCTTGTTCGGACTTGCCGTAGGCAAGGTTGCAGTTTCAAGACTGGCAGGTGTGCCGACAGATGCGTTCTTTTCGGTATGTCCTGTAACAAAAGAATTTCGATTCCTTGAAAGATTCGTCTGTCATTCATTAGAGATAAAGACCGTATCTAAATATTTATTAACAACAAAACTGCTGTAACTACCATTTTACAATCTCTCGAATTGCTGATAATGCAACTTTTTATTTTTTGTTTTTATACATCTTGCTGTTCGATACAATTTCATAAATGTTTATTTTAAATGACGTTATAGTAATAATATATAAGTTGAATTAATTTTTATAAAGTTTGTTTCGTAAATGTGTATATATTTTGTGTTCTAAAAGAAAAAAAGTGACTTTTAAAATTTTTATAGCGAATCAAATTTAATTTAATAATCAGATTTCAAAAACTTGGAATTTTTTGTATAATTATGCAATACTTATATTTATTCTACTAGAAGTTTATCTGAATTAGGGATAATAGTTGTATATTCAGTAGTAGTTTTCTATCGGTTTTCACTCTCTTTTGTTTCACTCTCTTGAAGACAAATTTTTGAGCGAGTCTATTGTGCGAGGTTTGTAGGTCTTTATTTTTCTTCATCCCGTACTAACGAAAGTCTATACAACCTGCAACTAACTACTTTTCCTCTTTCATTGTATCTTCTAATTTCAGTGTCCGTTCTTCGAGGCTCGTTCTTCGAGGGGTTTCCCTTCAAGCATCTCTCTTCTGCATCGCCCGTGTTTACTTTTTCCTTTTGCCACTCTTGTGCGAATCTCGTCTGCATTTCTCAATGCTGACCAAGTCCCGTGGCACGCGATCCCTTCAGCCAGGAAGCGATGAAGCATCTCTGTTCTTCGATGTGCGTGCATTTGCACTCTCGCACTCTCTCTCTCTCTCTCTCTCTCTCTCTCTCTCTCTCTCTCTTCCTTCCTTCCTCCCCCCCCTCCCCCCCTCTCTCTCTCTCTCTCTCTGTCTCTCAGGTGCATCGATAAATATGTACAAGCTCGTTTCCTGTTTCGAATTCTTCATTTCTCAAATCTCTCTTTATCGTTAATGATTCTCCATTTTTTGCGATTGATGTCTGGTATTACTACAGTAATATTGTTCTATAAATTACAAGAAATATATACGAATATTAGACACTATATATATATATATATATATATATATATATATATATGTGTGTGTGTGTGTGTGTGTGTGTGTGTAATATATTTTATTTGATAATTTTGAATTTAGTTTTAGGACCTGTCATTAAATTTGGGACTACATTTTATAAACCTTTAGAAAATATTTTTATCGTGGAATTTTTGAATTCCTTGAATTTTATGACCACTAATCTAGACGGATAGATAAGCTTAACGTGAGTAATTCTGCGTAGTTATGGGAGGGACGAGAATTCAACAGCTCCATATGCTGACAGCAGACATTATGGGCGATTAGCGCTGGTCACGTCTTCTCACGTGCGCAAACATGGAAATTTGTTTTCGGTCGGTCAATCGTTCAAGCCTGGAAAAACATCTTTATGTGTTTTCCCTTCGGTACCAGCCAAATCAAACAGCATAAATTAGAGACTAACGATCGAGAGTTTATCCTCAAAATGGCAAGACCATCGATGACGGTTAGAAAATATTTTTAGGTCCAAGCGAGTTTTATACATTTCTTGAATATATAGCGTGCATAAAAATTATATTTGTTTTTTCCGAATAATATGAACATACACTGAGAAAAATGTTTGATTACAAATGGACCAGAAGATTCTGATTAAATCAATGAAAATTCCAATTATATCTCAATTAGAATTTTAATCAGAAATTTTTGAATTGAGATATAATCGGAATCTGATTGATTTCATTAAGGTTTTCTAATTTGTGTCCACTTTTAACCAAACCATTTTTTTCAATGTAAAATTTGCGCAAAACATGCATAATTAAAGGAGAAAAATCAGCATCAAAATTGTTTAAAACCGTGATATTGAACTTGTAAATAAAAAGTGTAAATATTCTTAGTAAAGTTTAAATATTCTGAAATATAACCTAAGAACATGTTCGCGCCAGTTCTCGTTTCAGAAATTCCATAAATTTATAGAATTTTTGTTTTGAATAGGAATATATATGTGTACAAGTTGCTTGGAGTAATTTCAAGTGTTCAATGAAATAATTTATTATTTTTCTTTTTGTTTTAGGTAAGCATTTTCTACTTACTACGGATACAAATATCGTTTGCATCATCCGTAAGTACAATTTAACTTTAATTTTAATTGCTTATTAGCAAATTAAAGTAGTTGAATTCGTTTAGCACATTTTAAAGCAAGTATATTGTCTTCGAAACATTTATAGGAAGAATCTTAAATAAGAAAAATAATTTTTTCTTCATAATTGTTTCGTAATATACAACTACGAAAAACTAATATTTTTATTTTATTTATTTATAAATATTATAATCTTTTAAAAAAATATTTTTATCCTTATGCTTTAATAATATTTTATTCGATGTCATTAATATCACAAATAAGATGTCAAATATTTTGTAATTACATATACAAACTTGTGTACATCTAAAACATGAGTATATCATTATTCTCTCGCGAGATATTGAAATCCTTGGGTTAATATAGCGAAGCTTCATGTCCTCTTTCTTTTTATATTAGAATGTAAATATAACGCGCAGGATTATATATCTGAATGAACGGCAGTAGATCCTCGACTTGGAGAAAGATCGTCCGCGGGTAAAGGATTACTTCGTGGCACGTAATCTCTTCTTAATGGCGACCGTGCTTGATCGTCCCTCTTCAAATCCGTGATTACGGCACCGTCTTTCTGCTCTTATGCGAAGGACATTACGGTCCCATTCACCGGGAGACAGGTCGACTTCCTCCTTAATAACGCGGCTTTGATGAATTCGAGGTGGCACTGTGCCTGCGATATATCGAAGCGAGTCTAATATACCGCAGGACGATGAGAAAAGGGTTCTGGTAGGACAGATCGAATTACCGAAGATTCGTTCTACTCAACCAGGAAAGACCCTTCCTTTTTCCCGTCAGATTTCGAATACTTGCCGCGCGTGACGAAGCCTTGCACGATGAATAAGCGAGTTCACGTTTACGGATGAAGTATCGGCATAACATGACTAGAGATTCATCGTAGTTAACAGAGAAATTATATATAGGGCAAATAAGAATAAAATTTAGATCTCAAAGTTTATAAATTTATAAAATTCGTTTATCTCTAAAGAAAATACTTTTTTAAATTTTATGTTATGGGTACAATTATATTTAATGTACAACATTGATAAAATGCATCATAGTTACATATTCAAATAACCAAATGTATTCCAAGCTGGAACAAATATTTTTTATAATTTTATTAATTTTCATATTGAGCTTTTAATATATGATGAGTAAGTAAACGCTTAGAAAGTAGTGTTGGATTGTACAATATTATCTTGAAGAATAGTATTACAAGGATATAATTTCACACATACATGTAGATACACACATCGCTACATTATTATATTATTATATTATCTCATAGTGGAACGAAAATTTTTCTGCAGCCATTGCTTCTTTTCTTCAATCATTGCGCATCATTTGCTTTCTACACGCAAATTATAGATGTGAATCTTCGTGCAAGATTGCGATAAACGCTTAGAAATCGTCGCGGTTTTATTCAGTCGTGATCATTTCGTCATCGTCGTGACTATCAGGTCGGAGTTCGAGTATTGAAGGTCGGTCTCGGCAGGTTGTTAAGGGGGAATGGAGCAGTGTAGATCCGAAGAATGTGTGCCAGCAGTTAGGTCAGCCTCGGGGATGCCTGATTGGCTGGGTCAAGGTCACTACCTGTGCCTACCTGCCCGCCCGAGAGACGTCATATACCTCTTCCTACGTACGTGCACTCACGTGTACTGCATCGGCACAAACCTCTTCTTGTGCACGCGGAAACGCGATTGTTAGAAGTCGGGAGAGAAAAAGAGAGCGAGCTGGCGAAATCGCGCCTCGTTACGTGTGCGACTGCATGAATTTCACGTTCGTAATTAGAGTTTTAGAGCCAGTCAATCCCGAGAATACGATTCTGGAGGACTGAACCTGAGTTTAAGATAAATACACGTTGCAAGTTGTTGGATAATGCGCGTAGCTCTCCTCGTGATGTTGCCTAGCAGGTCTAACGACCATCGCTCGTTTGTGCATTAGTCGCGTAAGAACATCGAGCGGCGGTGGCGGATGCAGATTTTGTAGAGCGTAGCTTTTGCCGAGACCGGTCTTGCTGTTTATCGTTAGGAACTTGTACCGAGCAAGTGCGCAGTCACGTGATTTTTATGCTAGAGAATCTTAAGTATTATTATATTATTATTTCTCCATTTATCTTTTATACGTAAAAATTTTAGATATATTATACGTAAGTTGAAAAACGCAAAGAGAAATCTTTTGTGTCTTCAAACTGTTTGTTTAAACTCTTGTAGATATTAATTCCGGAGTTCTAAGAATTTTTTGGCTGTACCCATCTTTAAATTTTAGACTTTTGTAGATATATATTTATCTTTTTTAAATTGTCCTTCGTCTTTTTTTAAATCGCCACGCGACGACATTCCATTAGATTTAGAATTAGAAAACGTCTGACGCGCGTCGTTTGACGCACATTAATTAACCAATTAGCGACAGTCACGATGTCTCGTTTTCTCGCATTGCGGACGATAACGAAGCAACGCCGGTTTCACAATCTACGCGCGATCTAGTAAGTACAGTTAGAAGCTTGACAAGTCTACGACAAATGACTACACGTCATAATTTTGCTCGCGATAAATAAGTACATGTGGAGTAGATACCATTCACTCTTTCGATGATTCTTGCAATTAATTTCGTCGTTATCTGCTGTTTTAACAGTAAATAAACATTTATCCAATAGCAGATAGATTTATTATACATGAAAACTGATAAAAGTTGAATTTAATCTCCTCAAGTTTTATTATTTTGTAATAATAATTTTAATAACGATTTTCTTTAGAAATATCTGATGTTTAGTTTTTTAATTAAATATTATGTAGAAAAGGAGACACATATTTATTCTTTAATTTTTTGAATAGCTTCGGTTAGTTTTGTATTTTGAAAATTATTATATTAATTTCGGCCACCGAGAAGTCATTCGCATTACGATCATTCATTGCACAAGATTACGTATTTATATCGCAATGTATAGCGATATCGATACCATCGTGTGCATACCGATGCTACGTATGCGTACTTCATGTATTCCCAGAATGCGTGACGCAGAGGTTGCGCCCTACAGTTATTTGCGCGATAAACTATGGTGCACATACTGCCGTCGCCGAGATTATGTTCTTGCATACTGCATCGCGTACGTGGCAATCGTCCGTCCGTCGACCGTATCGAATTTCGTATGCACGATGAAGGAAGAGAGAACGTTTACGCGAATTCGAGCTGTAGCTGTTTCTGTTACGGCATCATCGTTAATGAACGGCCTTGCCGTACAGCAAACATAAAGGTACTTCATTTTCTACCGATGTTTCTTTCGACAATCGAACCTATGAAATATCACTTCCCGATTGGTAATTCTGTTCTTTCGAAATACCAGAAGAGCAAGAATTCATTTTCTGTCACGTTTCCAGGCGCCGTATGTACGATGCTGACGCATCATGTTTGGGAGACGGAACATCTGAAAGATTTATTTCGAGAGATGGATTTTCTTTGACCCCATACCTGCGTCAGAATGAAATTTATCTGATAAAAGAATTACAGGAAAAGTGTCTGCACACGGAGAAGAGAAGAGTTTTTCTTAGAGTTTATCCTTAAAAAAAATGGTAGTTGTGGAACATTGTATTTCGAAAACAAATTTTTTTTTATGTAAATCTTTTTCATTCATTAATAAAACTATTATACAATAAAATATAAAATAAGTTTGATTAATTTTACTGAAGTGGTAAAAATCTTTAAAATATTGTATTTTATCACAACTACTACATTTTCAGGGTAAATTTTAAGAGAAAATTCTTTCTAAATTCTTTGCAAATTTTATAGAGTTGCTTTTTACAAAAATTAACTTTTAGCATAATTAGCGTTTTACTGGTTAAATCAAACCCATCACAATCACTAGAATATCAAAAATTTTTTGTAGCATGCTCATTAATTTTTTAATTTGCAACATAATTACTTTGATAATCTAACAAATTATTATACTTTCAGATCTCTCTATCCAGCAAAAATTTTGTCATCGATTAAAAACTAGAGTAATAGTTTTGAAAGTTTCGATTAGTATTACACTTCATCGCGGAATCTCAGCGCCGGAAAAAAAATGTCCATCATTTAATTGGGACATCCTACGCGAGTTAATAAAATTGTTTTACGTGAATTGAAACTTTGTCGGCACGGGTGTGTCGTGATGATCGAAAACTATCGTGTCTACCGATTCGTCCTGCCGTACTGGTGGGAATGTCCGAAAAAGTCAAGCCAATCGAGCGTGGATCGAGGAATCCGCTATAAAAGTTTAATTGTGTCCAACGGAAGAAATGACGAGCGATGCTTATGATTTATCCAAGATTAGCTTTTTTTTTGCCTTATTAATCCTCTTAATAGAATCTTACGGTGTCGATGTTTAATAGGCATCCGCGAATCGGGTCACTCAGGTCTATCGATGTTCCTGAAATATTCAAATCGTGAATACCAATCGTCTTAGATCATCAAGCAGCATTGCGCGATAAAAAAACCGATAAATAGCGAAAATATTTGCTGATTCCTCTTTCATTGTCATCGATATTATCTTCCATATCAAATAACAAGAACAGTAATTAAGTGTTTGATTTTATATTTCGAATTTTATTAACATTTTCTGAGTGAAGAATGTAAAATTATTATACAGACTCCCGCAAATCGGGAAAAACTATTAAAAGAAGAAGAAGGGCAGGTTCGACCTCGTCGCTTTTTCTGGGATCGTCTAATCGAAGCGATTCTTGCTTTCCTGCTTGGAATAACATCCGGCGGATCGTCGATCCTTCTTAACGAACGCTTCTTTGCCGGCGCTATATATCGACTTCGCAGCCGGTCGGTCGAGAGCCGACTACCGTGAAACCCGTAACGCGAGCTTCCTCTTCCTCGAGCCATTGTTCTGCTAAATCCGTGACTAATCGAGCGAGACCGATGTAGCGTGATGTTTCATGAATGATGGTAGGATTTTTTTTCAACTTTACCATCTCTCGTTATTACAATATTGATGCAGAGGCACGTTTCGGTATCTTCAGAATTCAGATACTTACAGAATTTACGTGAAGACACAATGTGTCTTTTTCGAAAATTTGAATGAAATAACACATTAAAATAAAGTTTTTATAGAAAATTAGAAGAAAATTTTCAGTATAGTAGTCTAGAAAATTTACAAAAGATTCCTTGGATGTTTTCTTCCGTGGCATTTCCATTTTTATTTCTTTTCCATCGTCTCATTCACCGAATCGTACTCTGAGACTACGTTAAAGTATGCACGACGAAATTAAGCGTTCCGTAAATCGACATCATGTTCTCATGGGATAATTGTAGAGCAGAGACGGATTCATCAAGCTAAGATCAAAGGCTCGGCGAGAGGAGGAGGCGATCGTTTGACCCGGTAGCGTCGCACGAGTCACGCCGCTAGGAGGTTACTTGAAAATTCTATTACGAAGTTTCGCCGCAAATGATCGGTCGAGTTCTGCGGATCGCGCGGCGCTCCTTCTTCATATATAAAGAGGAAGAGAGGAGAGCTATCCTGCCGCGAGATCTATGATCAGTCGTCGCGGCTCGTAATCTCGGCTTTTTCGTCGTTACTTTTCGTAGGCGCGGTACTCGAATACCAGAATGCGCGCTATCCGGACGCGCTCGCCGACAAGCTTGCCCATCGTTAGCCGCGCTCTCTTGGTCTTGGTAGTTGGTAATTACTACCGACGAGAGGTCCAACGTTTTCTATCCTTTCGAGCCCGCCCTTCCCGCCGATCTCCCATTCTTTCCTGGAGGCGCTTTTGTGGTCGGGAATCTCGGAGAGATCCCCAGGCATCGCGCGCGCGCGTTAGAATCGGCCTATTAGTCGACTATTCCAGCAATGTGGCTGACGAACCAGCACGGAGCGACCTTTCCAAGGCCTCCATCGTCATGTTATAGCCCAGTTAATCTAACTGCATCCGTGGAAAATAAAATGATTAATCTAGGAGTTGCTCGATTTTTTTTTTATCAACCGTCATCGCAGTTGGCAAGAATCATTAGTCAGCTATGTGGAAAATAGTTATCGCGGAAAAAGTTAAAGTCGTCGTTAAGGATTTGGAATGAAAAGTTTTCTTTCTCTAGAAACTAATGAGATTTAGGAATTATGTTTTTTTTTATTTTTGTATAGGATAATATTACTAGAAGAATAAAAATGGAATATCAATTAGTAAATATAATAAAAGAAGAAATATACAAAATTTAGAATTGGAAAATTGATATTTCTTAAGAATCAGATATCTTGACATCGATTCATTATAACGGATTAGTTAAAGATAGTAAGTAAACATGGCAAGTTTCACATACGCACAGTGGCATCATTCATGAATACTTAAATAATAAGTAGTGTCGTAGATAGCTTAATAAAAAATCACAGACGCTTTATTAAAAATAATCCAGATGCTTATCTTTTCTCCGAATCACGATTTTATAGAGTGTAGCAATGTTTGCATATTTATCGACTTATTTATCTCTTGTGACATTTCTCGTTCCTCTTACTAATCTTTTTTTTTTTTACATTGCTCCCTAAAACAATGATACGCATCATTGTTTTCTGCAAATGATTGAACTCCCGATATCCGACACTCGACTCAATATCTCTATGATCGTATTTTGCAATCTCATTCTCCGAGAAGCATGAATTACAATTCTTACACGTGTTTCTTCCGCGTGGCATAGAAGAAATTAAATCAAAGTAATAAAGTGCAGCTTGTTAAAGTGCACCATTATTGCCGCTAAGTTTAACACTAGTGATATACAGATTTTACCAATTACGAGATATATGTGTAGGGTTTATAGTCAAGATCGTATCTCAAGTGCGGATCGACATGAATTCATGAAGGATTGACGACAAGTAAAGCGGCGAGCGATTTATTATACCGTGAACTATCGAGTTTAACGCGATTCTAACACGCAGCCGACTTTTAATGGATAATCCGCGAGCTTACAGCTATCGTACGGTTCCGCACCGCACCGCACCGGAGCGGCGCCGCCGCCTTGTCCGCATTCCTATCGTTTACCGTGTTCGTTAAATCGAGGTACCAGGAAGCACAGCGCCTCGTTACATCGGCGTCGTATACTCGTCCTCGACGCTGTCGTTTATTTCAATTGGCCAACAATGGAAGACGAGAGACGAGATTCTCCTTGGGGAGAGAAAGTTTATTACGCCTTGAAGTCAACTGTGTGTTTGATTCTTCTCGCGTCGTCTTTCTTCCTCTATCTCTATCTCTTTTCCTTTACGTTCTCTTTTCTTTTTATTTTACTTCCTCTCGCGCGTTCGTCGTGAAAGGTAAAGTCGCAGGTGGGATAAATCTGCGAACGAGAGAGGAGCAGCAGTCGAACATCGTCGAAAGTAGGTGCGCTGCAGGTGTAACCGGAGTAAGAGCGTATTATTCCCACTCGCGAGAACTTTCTTCTCTGAAACTGGCTCCGTTGCTTTTTCGGGATTAACGCGCCTTCGAATAATAATGTTGAACAACGCTAATGATCACCGCGTGCTGTTATTCTTCGTGATTTTTTTTTCGGTCATTAGCTCGTCTTATTTCCTTTCCGCATACTTTAACGTGTATTTCGAGGTGCTAAATTGATTCTCAAGATCCAAGAAAGCCACCGGGTTCGACGATATCTACATCTCTCATCTCGAATATTATAGAAAGAAAGACTTTTTTTTTGTTATATACGTACGTTTTTCGTACCTGTACTTTTCATTCGAAATGCTATCGCAATTTGATTAAGTATCTTTTTTGAAAGATCTCTTTTTCTCTGAAAAATATTTTCAATATATCATTTTTATCACATAATACATCATATTTTATATATGGATTTATGTTAGATTAATAGAATGCGTTACTCCAAACTGGCCAGAATTCATAGAAGAAAGGATTTTCATATTTCCATCATTTCGAAGAAAACCATCTCCCCGATGAACCCTCATTTTTCTTCATCCTGCTCACCACCTCTCATACCGTTACCAATTATTATCGTCGATCCACGAGGAATAACGTTCCACACGTTCCTCCTCGGAACTGGCACGATTATACACCCGACTGACCGACGGAAATTATTGCTTATCTCGAAGACGAACGCGTATAAAAGTCGAGCGGAGTAGCATAAAATCACGCGAGCAGCTAAGCATGGACTCAAGTATATACAAGAAAGATATTCTAATAGAAGATAATAGGAAGACTGTCAATATATGTGATATATAACAACATAAAAAAAATTGCTCCCTTTTCTTTAATTATTAAAATAATTTTTAAGAATATCGATTTAGATAAATCAAATACTTGATAATGATAATTGGTATATTATTTATGTATCTCATCTTATTCTTTTTTTATTGTTTTATTTCTTAAACCAATTTACTTTATATATGCTATTACTGTATATTTGCGCTTATTTGCGTCTTTGAAACTCGAAGCACGGCCGCCTTGTACCAACTTCTCCAGATATTTGCGCACAACATTATGGTACAGAAATACGGCGTGTGTATCGAGGTCGGAATCGTTAAAATCGTTGCGTATAGCTACGCTAACAGTGGCAGTTCTTTTATCTGGTCATTTTTTCTCGTTCTTTTTTCTTTCCTTGGATCTGCATCACGTACAATTTACAAATGTTCCGCTAAGTGAGTACTGTGTGGGCGAGTTTCCACAGTTAGACTTTTCTCTCTTTCTTCTTTCCTCCTGCTCTTTTCTCTATCTTAATCTGAATCTTGTCGCATTGAGAATGAGCGCGTTCTTTTTCTTTATTCTCCTGCATATGTTAAAACCAGCAGTCTTTGATTATTCCGAATATTCCGTCCTCTCTGTAAAAATATTATATTTATATTTTGTTTCATGCGTGCAACGTTTTCTATTTTTTTTATATTACGCCTCATTTTTTTTAGATTAATCTTACGCGCGCAAGACGTAAGTCGTTGTCTTTCTAAATCATTATTTTATAGACTCTCAATTTCTTAAATATTATTCTCAAACTTTATTCCACGATATTTTTCTATTGTCCTATAAACTTTTTATTTTATATACATCTCGATTTTACAATGATTATGATTGCATAAATTGTATTGATTCTACCCAGCATCGCTTTCACGCGTTGTGCCATAGATACACTGAATGGAAAAAAGGGAGTGGAGAAACGTACACGTTGTATTCACGAGTGTTCTCTTTTCTATTTCTCCCCTCCTCCCCCCCTCTCCCTCTCTTGACAGTTCGAAGATAAACGCCACGTTTCTTCTATGTATCTCAAGGATAAAGCAAACGAGCGAAAGGGAAAAGTCAAGTACACGTTCTTGCGCGTCCGCATGTAGCCGCGGCGATAAACGTCCCAGGGCGGCGTACCTTACCTTTGATTACGGTACACGGGATACGTATGTAGGTTAGAATGTGGGTGGACCCTAGTTCTCTCTGGCTCGCTCTCTCGCCTTACCACGGCACGTATCTACCATGTGTTGGAGTACTGGCTCTCTCTCTCTCTCTCTCTCTCTCTCTCTCTCTCTCTCTTTCTCTCTCTCTATCATTATTGTATGTGCTTGGTACACCGGGTACACCGTCGCCCACATCAGTTCCGCGCGCGTAATGATGCGCGGAGATCGGCAATCGCGGGCCGGCCCGATCGAATTATCGATTAGAGAGCGCCGGCTTTAATCTTCCTCTGCGCGCTTTTGGTTCCTAGATCGATCGAATATTCTCTCGCTTAATTTAATAAGCTCCACGATACAAGTAATCGCACCTAATGCACAACCTCTATCCTATCTGCGGAGAATGAGAGCTTACTCGACTAAATTGCATCGCGCCGATATCGCCTTAATTCGATTATTTATCTCGGCGCGAAACATTTCTTTTCTCTATGTATATACAATGTTCATTTTGCATGATGGTTACCTTCTTCTTAAGCGAACACGTTACATCCTTCTACCGAGAATTGATGCAAAGATACTGCAGAATATGCTGATATCTTAGGTTGAAAATTATAGCGAGATGAAAATGCTGAAGATCCATCGAACCCCAGAAAACATTTTCAGAATTAATTCCGTATTTACTTGCGATCACTGTACCAACTTCTCAGCGAGTGAGCAATCGATACGATGGCATTTAAATTTTAAATTAAGTCCAGAAGTTAATCTAACGATCCTATCGTAGCGGAAGAGATAGCGTTTCCTGTATTACCCCGTTCATTGCCCGGGTGTTATTACTAAGACGCGCGGGAGACGCACGCGTTTTCTGCGCGATCGGACACGGCGGCGAATCATCTTCCGATATTAATCCCGCTAAAAGGAACATTGCGAGTCGCGAGAAAGCCTGCAAAAACTCGATTATACGACTAAGTATCTCGTACCTCGGGGATTGAGTATTTCCAACCCCACCGTCACACTGCCGCCGCCGTAATAATACGTCCACGCGCGATCATATGATGGGGTTTCCCTCGGTAACTCGGAGCACTTTGCAGCTTGACCGTAGTCGGCAATGGGAAAGGCGTGCGCACGTGTGGTGAACACGTTGATTCCCCGTATATGAAACGCGGGATACGTATTATATCGCATTATATGTACACATACGCGCGTGCATCACCGTGAGCCAAGTGCTTAGAGGCCGCTTAGACGCGACGACGTCGGTCATCCGCACGCTCGCTCGCACTTTGTAATCGTTTAATGGTCTCTCCCCTCTCCCCCGCCCCTGATCGGTGAACATGATGTCGGTCGCAAAATAAGAGCAATCTCTCCACGATAACTCCATACTTTTCACGCGCGGTTATCCGCATCTTTGTTCCCTCTCCCCCCTCCCCCCTTTCCCCCTCTTGTTTGGCATAACTGGAGAGTTTTATTCTTAATTCTCTATACTAAATAATATAATTTTCTTATTCTTTTCTTCATATATTTTTCCTTCAAATTTTGTTCGTATCTATCAATCTGATGATATCGCGAGTCAATCAATACGCATCAAATTGTCCTCTTTGCAATTTCAATGCACGAGAAACGTTCCAAACTTGTACCAAACTTGTTGCCAGACGATCCTAAATTTATTTTAACAAACAGTAAAAGTGATTTCAAGGACTCGAGAAATTTTCAGGAAATATTCTGCTTCTTGGTTGCTTAGTGAAACGTTATTATTATATTATCGATAATATTTATATGTCAAATAATGACAGATTGTTTCCTGTTCCTTTTGTGTATTTCTCCACTTTACTATCCTTACCACGAGTGACGCTCTTTCTTAAAACCGCAAGAACGAAAATTCAAAGTGCAGATGAAAAGAAAAACGCCTAAGAACATCCTAATAATCCGCGCATAAGAACGGACAGCGGAGTAATTTTTTGCAGGAAATTCTATGCACACGCACCGCACCTCGGTAGACGTCGGCTAAACCGACGTCTATGTAATATATAGGTTCTTGCAGACAGGAGAGGCGAGGCGAGGCGGTCACCTCCCTCGTGGAATGTGCGGTCAGTACCCCACCTCACTTCACAGACACATACATTCAACACGCATACTCACGCGTGAGTATGCATCACAGGGACACGCACATGGCGCTCGCTCGTAACACTCGATCGTACAAACGCACACATGGGGCTTGTCGCACGCAGCCGCACATCGATGCACTCTCTCACGTATATACGGTGTTCAAGATGCACTTCCTTCTTTTATTCGCTTTTTCAAGTTCAAGTAATTCGAATTGCAGCTCTCCTTAACGAAAATTGTTGACGAATTGGTAAATCGAATTATCGATTACAGCTCAAATATAGCAAACTTTGCGATTTAAAGCAAAGAAAGAACGGCGACATATCCTATTTAATTCGAGATGCTTTACTTTATTAGAAATTTCATGTGATGCCTAATTTAAAAAAATATTCAAAATATTCAGTAAGATAGAGCGTAGAGTAAAAGATTTTTTATGTATTCTTTCTGAAAGGTCTTCAAAATTTTATGACTTAAAACTTATTATAATATATTGTTAAAATACGAGATTCAGCAGTGATTTTTATTTATTACATATTTGATTTCAAGTTTAGCTTTATTATAATTCAGTAATGATAATAAATTACATGAACGTTTGAAACTGTGCTTTAAAACTGGGAATTTTCAGGAAAGTTGTATATAATCGAAGAATTTGTATATAAAAAAATTTGAATATCTCTCGGACACCCTGTATACGCCACGGTACGCGCGTTATTACGAGCTTATGCGAGCGCATCCTGACCGTTGCACGCTTCTGGATGGTCCCGCACGAAGATCCCGACAATGACGACGTATCGGCGTGTCTTGGAGATGTGTCTGGCGTAGATCTGGTAGGCATTCGTGACAGCGCGTGATAATCCCCGGCCATTTAATTTCCGCGTACGGTCCTCTTACCGACAATTTACTCTCTCACGAAACACACACGCACACACAGTTAGGTAGAGCACATAATTATCGTAGTTAATGATAATGAGGCGTAATGACCGGTCTATTACCGCGTGGTTTAATCATAATACTCGTCGGCACTGCCCACTTTACTGCTGCCGACGTTACTATCGATTGTGCTCGAGCAAATTTAATAAATGCAGCGAGGATTAATTAGGCACACTCGCATGCTTCTCCCTTGAATCGCGAGGACGACGTATCGACGTCAGAAAAATAATCGAGAATGTTCTCTAGAATGAAAGATCCATGAACGACACATAATTCTTACTCTTTCATCGTTACATTGTTGGAACACGTAAGCACACGTTAGCACAGGTTGTGTGCGTGAATCGTAATGATTTTTATATAAATTATACGTGATCGCGCGTGTATTATTTAAGGATATCGATAGAAGGACATTTTTGTTCTCGTTTCTATTCTTGTTGATGTCTATATGGGTTGTCAGCGAACAAGCGATTTTGATAAATTAATTGACGATTGAAAGATTCAAGATGACTAACCCTTGTGTTCACTTCAACTTTGTATAAGTTAAATGTTGAAAAAAAAAATTATACGATAAATATTTGAGATAAGTATATCAACCATCAAGAAGAAATATCAAATTGTTTTCCGTTCTTTATTTCCGTATTTTTTTTTATTTATGCAAATTGAAATAAACGCTTTTGTAAAGATACTTTTTAAAAAATGATTACCGAAAAACATTTCAAAAGTAATGCACCATTTTTTGCTGTACAGATAAATACAGACTTAAAAAATCCTACATAGCAATCATTGGTGACGCACAAACCCTTCAATTCTTTTGTGCCAACTCTCTCTCTCTCTCTCTCTCTCTCTCTCTCTCTCTCTCTCGTACGGGCGTATACGCGAAACAAATAACGCATCGAGAAAATATGCGCATATTAATAAAGTTTTATTTTTTCGCGTACGACAGCGTGCCGTTGGGGCCTTTATAGCGGGTCCTCGGAATTTAAGTTAAAAAGAGCAATGGAAATACGCCTGCATTGTAAAACTGCAGCTGCGATCCTCTCTATCGATCCTGCCGCGCGAATGCATTTTAGGGAAGTTGAGTTCACCCTTGAGAGTCTTATTGTTTTCCGGCGATTCTCTCAGCAATTCGCCCCTACTCTGCAATTCGAATAGCTTGCGGCGGCACTCGCTCGCGAATTTATTCTATTTGCGTTAAATGCGCCTCGCTGCTACGTACCTTGCTACGTAATTCATAATTTTTAAGGATAGACACGCAAAGTGCGGGTAACTTGTACGTATGCACGAAACCTCTTTTTTTCTCCAGGCGAGTGAGCGAACAGTAACAACGGCATTTTGCCGATGTTCGCTCACCATCATTAACTCGACTCAGTGGTATCTCTTGTTTTCTTTTATTTTCTGAAATAAAGTTAGATATCCGAGAACCAGCTAACTAAATTGAACTCATAATTGAGATTTTTTGACTTGTGTCAAAAATGTACAAAAAAATACTCCATAATGATCTAAATAAAATACTATTTATTATATATTATAATATTGTATATATAGCCTTGAAATTTTATAGAATTTTAATAATCAATTAAGGCAATTTAAATTATTTTGATGAAAACTAAATTTGATTAATCGATCCGTAAATAAAAAAGACATTAATAAAGTCAAATATTTATCTGAATGCTTTATTACAAATTGTATTTCTAACTAAATTAATTTATAAATACTGTTTATATAAAGTCTTTTAAATAATCACGATGATCAAATATTGTACGTTGTTTCTTTATAACAATATCCTTTTGTAAACTCGGGCAACAGCAAAGACAATATTGGTTTTCTAAAATTGACAGCATCGTGAATTGCAACTTCAAATCCCGTAGAACCGCTAAACCGATTATCGATTCCAGTTGGACTATCGATCCGATTCCTGGAGAATTGTTCCCTCGCCATACTTATGTTCGTTCTTCTCAACTGCAAGGGAGTGCATAACCAATAGTGGCGGTACGAAGGAGCGCATGATTTTGCAGAAATTTTTCGCGATGCCACGCGAATAGAGTACTCGGTCAGGAATGCCGTTTTACGATTGTCGAGAACAGGAGAAAGAGATCAGTCCTGATCTCCTGATTCCTCCTCTTCCTTCGAGCGCGCTCGTTTGTGTATGTACATAGAGAACGCGAACACGGAGAGACCGAAGCGCGAAACGCGCATCGTACTCGCTCAGTCATTGCAACCGGAACCGCACTGATTTTCTCGACGAGTACCTTCATCCTTCGCCCGCTGTGCGTATACCTCCCCGGATTCCTCGCAACGTCGACCACTATCGTTATCCCATTGGAACCAACGCATCGGTCGGTCACGTACACGAAGCAAGGTCCTACGTTCGATTTATGCGTGCGCATGCCTCTCTCGGTAAAGATAAGTGAATAATAGGATTGTAAATTTTCTATCGCGCGCTGACGTTGAAATCATCTCTGGTGCACCACCAGGCAAATACCTGTCGCAAACGCGTTTCGTCTCTCCGAGACAATTGCAGTCTTATTCTCGTCATCATTATTCGCTCGGCCTCGTCTCTTGCAGCAATTAAAAGTTGGAAGAAACGAAATATCGTTAAATTTATTTAACCTAATTTAACCTAACGTGAGTCGCCACTGTTCCTACTAAGTACATCGTTATTTTTTATCAAAACGATAGCTAAGTTTGACACTATTGTGTCAATTTGACACTGTATAATGTCAAATATAATCATTGTTTTATAGTATAAGATAACGATATAGTTAGTAAGAGCAGGCGACTGACGTTAAATTTGACACTACAGATTTAACAGTGTAAGACGATACTCATTCGACGACTGTCAAAGTCTTTATCATCAACATTTACGGAAAGGAAATAATCTTTTTTTATGAAATTGTTTTATTATGGAAGTATCTCTTTGTGATTTGCCGCTATATAATAATATCGGTTACTCGCTTTTGTTATTTAAAAATTCCGTTATGTTCTTCACGAATAACGCTAAAACACAGCGTAGATTTGAACAGTGTGATCGGAGGTTAAGTTTCATGCTGTTAAAGTTCCTTTTACTCCCTCAAGAGATTTGTCAAACATTCGTGACAGAGACAATAGTCGGCTGACTTCTTCGAAGCGATCACGTGCGGATCAGGCGTCGGATGACACGTAACGATAGCTTGCTTCTTGGTATGATGATGGGGGATGTACAGGGTGGTCTGTAAAGTCATAGGAAGCCTTCTCAGTTTTTCCGTTTTGGCAACTTTACACCGTCTTTCCCCTTTCGTTATCTCTGATCACCTATCTGAAACGCGCTCCGTTCAACGTTTTCTTTAGATAAGACTGGTATCGTCACGTTTTAAGTTTCAAGCACGCTCGCAGAAGAAAGTATACCGAGAATTGACGCAGATAATACGCATAAGGATCATTCGATAATGCGTATCACAGAAGCTCATCGCTACTCTGTTACGCTTTTTTTTTTTGCATACGCAGTATATACGGTGAGGAAATCATGACATAAAATTTTTCTTGAACACTCAGACAATATCATAGAATTTTGAACGCGTTTGCAAAAAGATATTCTTGTTATTTATTTGTTTGTGCCGAATACGATCTTAATCGCGATTAACGCGATCGATTAATAAATTTACAAGAGTAAAAACAAATGTAAATTCGTTGCAATTTTATCAAATTGCGATAATATTCTGTTACTGTTTATATCGAACATTGTTATGAAGATCATGACTCGCGGAATTATAGGGTAACCACATTTGGGTCGCACTTTTGAATGCAGCGGGAAGCGCAACCCAAATATCGTCCCCTGTAATTCGACGAGTCATTGCGATGCGCAAATCACGCGTCTCTCCTCCGTTACAACTCTTAATACCAAGCCGCAAGAATTGAAGAAAGAACCGGCGAAGAGAATACACTCCGGGACCAGGAAGAATACTTTGCGATCGTGTGCCGTACCACTGCGCGCGTGTAAGAAATAACGAAGTTGGGCGAAACGACGCAGAAGAAGGCGGAAGAGAAGGTTTGCCGAAGACAGGGAAGAATGATGAGGGATTCGAAGAGATGGTAAAAGAAAGAAGTTATGGTCTCGATAGCAGCAGAACTGAAAACCGTTTAGACTGCCGAACGAAGAAACGCGCTGGCGAAGAACGGAGAGAAGCCAGCCAATCTTCGCCGACGTTCGCCTCTTCTCAGTCTCTTGAAGATGAAGATGAGAGTAATGGCGAGATCTGCAGTTGCTTCACTTGCGAATTGAATAAAATTTCGCAAAGTAATGAACATGTACGCAATTCATATAGTAACGATGTTGACGCTTTTATTGAGATATTATTATTATTTGTCATGACATAGGTAATATTATTAACGTATTTTTAACTTTAAGTTGAAAACTTTCCGACTTTATATTTGATGTAACTACAAATATATATATATATAATTACATTTGCATCTTGAATTATATTTAGATAATCGACAACGTAATCATAAATCGGAGCAATTTATCTGCTATTACTATGATTACTGTTCAACGCGATAAGAGAGCGATTACGTGTTATGGTATAGACCGAAGGAGCTTGTTTTCTATTAATTATAACAGCAACTCTTCCTGACGTCTACTCCTTCCGTGATTTTGAGCTTAATAGAAACAACACCACAGGCTCATATAAATCGCATCGATTAATTAATTGCTATTACTATCTTGAATAATGTCCTGCTGTAAAGTGAGCTTCGTTTAATCATTATCGCTTCCTGGTCAACTTTTTCGATTATTACTGATACATTGGATCAGATGAAACACGTTTCACAATGAAGAATATCGATTACATAAAAAACGATAGATTAACTTTAAATTATGAATTAATAGTACCGTTATCGATAATATTTGATAATATATGAAAAGAAAAAGATTGTACAACATTTTCTCTCTCATTAATTAGTCTACTAAAAAGTGGAAATCGCGTTTTAGCTTTGTATTTCGAACATTCCAAGATCTCGAAAGAGAAAAAGCCGATTGAAGGTTACGATGTGGCATAAATTTGCATGCGCCTTAATCCTCGTAATTCTTTGCATTTTATTTTTCGCGCGACTGTAATACTCATTTCTTGCGAATCACATGATCCTAGACGATGCTCTCGCGAAACGGTACTACGGGCGGTGTAACGGCAAAATTGCACAAGCGGCGGAGTATGGCAGAAGCGCGTTATGCGCGGTAAGTGCACGCGGCAAAATGCACGAGGAACGATCAACGACGAAGAATTATTTGACAGCACGTCGAGCATTTTTACCGTTTTTTCTTCTTTTCTTGCTGCTCGCTGAAGCCGCAGTTCTTAACACCGCTGTGAAACGCGAAGATGGGCGTCATATTTCAACGTTTTAACTCGCGATTTCTAGCTCGTTCTTGCGTGCCGTATTTACTACACCTGCAGTAACGAAGAGAAGTTTTGTAATTTTGTGTCATTATTTAACATCATTATTCTTTTCTCTTTCAAAAGTGTAATATTTCAAGCGAGCTAGTAATAAACAAAAATTGATAAGGCCAAGTGTTTATTTAAATTGTTTATAGATGACAATAAATTATATGAAAAAGATTGTTGATATGTATATATTTAATTTAATAATTGCTTATTAGCTCATCGTTAACCGTGTTGCTCGTCTTGAAATCAGTCGAGAGCTGATAGTTGGAAGAGAGAGTCGAGAAATTACATTGGAAATTATACTTTTAGATATATTCCTATCTGTAGCACACTGAAGATTACGACAACCAGTTTTTGCACTCAGGAAACAGGTTAATCATCTTCGTTGCCAATAAGAAAATCACGCAATTTATGCTAGGCCATCATTGGTAAGAGGCCAATGCACACTCTCGCGATGTAACGAGCATTACGAATTAACCCAATAAATTACGTAATGCGTTTGTCACCGTTGTAGAACTAGTTTAGTCAATTGTTGTTATTATTGTGCATGTTGCTATTATTCACACCTTACCGGTGTCGGATCTTCTTTCATCATGCAGAATTGTCTCGTACTGTATAATCAATCGAGATTCGAAAGATTATTTCATTGCTATATATATAATTATACATGTGCAATGCGGTAACGGATATTACATCGATTCATATTTAACGTACATTAAATTAAACTATTAACAAAATTTTTAATATTTCACAGTTTATTCTGCAATATTATATATGTTACAAGTTTTGTCCAATTTATGTTTTATTGAGTATGTTAGGTAAAGACACTCTATACCGCACATTATTAATTCTTATATTAATATCATACCGTTTTTATAAATTTTAATTAATATAAATATATTATATTAATTATATTAATTAGTATTTTAATTCGTTCATATTTATTCTGAAAATATGATTAGTTTGCTAATAAATTTGATATTTTAATGTACAGTAATAAATTCTTGTTTCTGTGACGTTTATTTTACGTATTAATTAATTATTCTTTGTCATTTTTTTTTTTTCAAAAACTTTCGTTACATTATTAACGATATCATAAGTACAATAAAACGCACTAGCATAGCATTTGATAATATTTCTTAATTGAATACGCCAGCTTTAATTATATTATTTAACAAATCGCGAAGCCTATGCTAAATGCATGCGATTTAGCATAACAAAAGTATGCCGGTTAACGGCACTCAGCTGGCTAGTCTCTATTAATTGAATAGCTTCACAAAACTACACGATGTGTGTAATTGCACCGTCGTGACGCAGTTCAAACTTATGCATTATATCAGTGGCACGACATTAGTTCGTCAATAGATACCTGTCACACATTTTGAAGAGATGTTTTTGTACCGTTTTTGTCTAGCATAACAAGGAAACGCCATGTGATCGAGAAAGAAAGCAGCGAGGACAACGCTAGCCCGTGTTTTGCAAGCCAAGCGAACACGCTCGATCACTCGAGCGAAACAATCAGGGAGGAAAGAACATTCTTAAAATCAAAAAGCCAATCGAATCAATGATTAAAGAGATCAAGCTTCTCATGATTGAATAGGCAAGTCAAAGAAAGTCAATAATTTTCTATGTTTCCTGCCTTAATCCTGTTAGAATAATTGACGCTCAAGATATATACATATAAACACTTGAACACATATCAGTTTATAATTTTGGAGATTGTGCTATTTTGAAATGATTAGACTCATTATTCACCACAATAATGAATATAAAATAAATATGTATATTTAGTCACATATAACATAAATAATAAAAGTAACTTAATAATTATGTGTACAAATACTGGCTTGACCTCAAGCCATATGTTGCAGTTGGGAATGAAAAATCTCCATATGATCTTTGAGAAAAAACTACATGTATCTATTTGTAATCATAAAGTTATGAGTTCTTCGTCGTAATAAGTGTGTGGGTGCTGTTATAGGTCAAAGATATTTCTGCATTCCTTTCTTGCGAGAGAATCGGAATACAGTGCGTTCTATTGAAAGCGTGTACGCACGAAGAAGTCGCACAAAACGAGCTTTATGCTCGTGGCTGTGTCAGATATTTCATATACTGCGTATATACTTCTTCTAGCTAGCCCTCGAGAGCAAACTAAAATTGCGCTACCATATATTATCTAAGATAGTGTTTGCGTAACGATATTTTCCTCTTAAACAATTTTCATGGAATAGATAGCCACAAGTAGTGCTATTTGATTCGGTCTCGCATCCAGTTTAACGATATTGCCAATCCAATTACCTCTGAATTACATTCATGCGTATACTTGGCTTATTTAGATAAGCTGTAATTAAGATTGTTTAAAGTAAAATTTAATTTATTTTAATGTTTCCGTGCCGTTGCCCCCCCCCCCCTCATACATTTTAAACAACATCGTGTTTAAAACTCGACATCATAATTATTATCTCAGAACGGCGGCAATAATTCCGCGGCACGAAAGTGCGACGCAAAGTTGCTCGGACTCGGCGAGGACTTGGTCGCATAGTAGCACAAAATTATTCTTCGCGTTTATGGAGCATTTGTACAAATAAGATCACCATTATAGCTATTACAGTCGTGGCGGCGATATTACAGTCGTGGTGTGATGACGAGACTATGTTGTACAAATTTAAATTTAAATGCCAGGTGCATGCCGACTTGCGTATATGAACTATATCAGCTTCGTGAGGGCTTCAGGATAATAATTAAGAATAAGGAGACGGGCTATGCGAGATAACCTTCGCCTTGGGTGTCTCCTTCGATGATACCTTTAAAGATGATACCTTTAACGCTCGCTCAACACGGAGAGTCGCAACTCGATTAGAGATATTGAAATCAAATTTTAATTTTATATATATATATAAGTAATTCAAGAAAAAAAATGTCGCAAAAATAAAAATTCAAACGCCATTTTGAAGCTCTATTTTTTGTCTTCATATTGCATTTTTTTAAATTTCTCCACAATTTTTTTTTCATCGAGATATTTAAGTTTTATAAAATGCGAGACAATTGCAAGCGTTCCTGAATTTATGAACAGTAATGTACACCTTCATAAAAACAAATAAGAAAAATGAGTTTTTTTGTAGAAAAGTTTTGGAGGAAAAGTGAAAAAAAGATGAGTCGAGAGATGAAAACATTTCAACCATCTACAAATTTAAAAGAGGTAAATATCCTCAATCCTATTGTCCCTAACCGAGCTTGGTGACTTCTCTCATATCCCTACGGTGCGCACATTGATACACAGTCATAAGGCACCTACTGTTTAACGTCGATTCCGAATGACGATTTTGTTTAGAAAAGTGTATTTGGCAAGGATATTCTTAGTAGTTTGCCATTGTCTGCCGAGAGGAGCTACAAGCGTTCGAAAAATTTTTCCGTTCTGCCTGGGATCTTTGACATAACAGTCTCGTGCGCTGCCTGCTACGCCACGTTCGCATTCAAAATTATTTTATTACACAAGCGGATTATTTATCAATAAATAAGAAATTATGATCACATAGTATCGCCAGTATTCAAATGTATATAAAAGGCACAGAGTCCTACTTGACAAAAAAATCTGCAACTTAAAACGGATGAAAACATCTATATATATTCAATACTACATAATTATAATTTTCCATTTGTCAATAAATATTCTCCGCTTGAGGACTTATTTGTTTTGCTTATTTATTCCCAGCAGCAAATCGGAAAGTATGAAAAGAACGAGTTTGAAGAAAATATTTGATATAATATTATTAATAATTCATTATTAATAATTGAATTATATCACTTCCTTCGAACTCATTTTATCATACTTTTTGTACATTTAAATACAATCTGTTCCAGATTTTATGCTTTTTAGATAATTTATTGTATTGACATGCTGAGTTCGAGATACACGTTGTAGCTTTTTTTATCTGCTCGAGAATGTTAGGCGAGTTCTCCAGACAGGTCACTTGGTTTTCACAGGTACGCGAGATATTAGCCATATTCTGTAAATAAGAATCTAACAGATTCTTCTTCCTTGCTGAAACAGTATATAAATATTATCAGGAAATAATTTTTTGTACATCGCTTCTAAGCTTTCAAATGTATCGTTCAATAAATTTTTCGTAATAGAGGAAGTATTTTTTGACATACACCAATACACTTTCTTAGGACTTTTAGTATTACATCGGCAATAAACAGGCGTTGTAAATTTAAATAAACTGATAATTAGTTAGTAATGATTGAAAAAAAGAAAATAGAATGAAGTTTAAAACGTGAGCATCCAAAACAGATGGATCTCATGTCTACGAGTTTCATACGTTCCTAAATGTTGAGCGACATTGAACTGCGCGCGAAATGATGAAATGAGAAGAGTAACGAAAGGCGGAGTTGAAAATCGGCCGAGAAGTGCAAATTGTATCGAACCTTGGATTTGGGGTATTTGATTCGAGAATGTCAGTCTTATAGCTCACAGCAGAGTTTTGATGAGTTCAAGTCGAGACCCAAATATTAAACTTAGTCCTTTAATTGATTTTGATTTTAATTTAATTAATGTGAATCTGATATGTGTGTTGTTTATATACAATCAAAATCTGTTTAGAATACATTTTACAGATGCTGTAAACTTTGCTTTTTTCTTTCGTTAAATATTTATTTCTTTGGTAAATAATTGACTTTATATTATTTTAATTGAATTATTTT
>NW_017259534.1:657743-661834 GCF_001594045.1 Atta colombica | reverse complement strand
TTATATCTTAATACACATAATTTTCAGGACTCAAAAACAGAATTCTCGTTTAGATGTTACATGATGAGTTCAGGACTCTCCGAATAAGCATCAAAGAAATTACCATAAACGCTTCTAGCCTATATTTTAGCTGATCTTCTATATTTTAGTCCAAGTACAATATTTTATATGTACGATGATCTTTTCATATCTGAAATAGAGATATGAAATGTTTTTATAAAGATTTTTTTCAAATTTTATAGTCCCTCTCCTTTTCTTGTGTTATATGAAAATATAAAATAATTTTTGTCAGGCGATTCTGGATAACGCCCAGCTATCAAGTTTTTCCTTCACTATAATCCAGTTGATCATTTTAGTCAACTTTCAATCTATCTTGCGTTATGAAATATTTAATTGCAAAATAGTTAATTGCATTTATTTGTTATTCGTTTTTTATTAAAAGGAATGTAATATTCAATATTCTTTTTATACAATTGGCGTACATTTTTTCTTTTTTAAAGAGATTTTTTTTTTTAGGGTAATATATATAATTTAAGTGAAGCAAACGATATAAGTTATCTCTTATACATCTATTCTTGGCTATCTGACTCTGCTTTTATCTGCGTATTATATATTTTTCATATTTTTAAGGATATTTTATAAATAAATTTTATAAATATTTTATACATAAAATATTTTTATATAGACTCCATTTATTTTTATACAGAATTTTACTATCCTTTGGAACATATCACTATTCTATAGGGTAATACATTGACGATCGATCATTCGTGCAAGAGATGTAGCATACTCAAGTTCATAGGGGCATTCGTGACGGCTCACGCAATAATTAAGATTAGAGGTACGGCACGAGAGAGACGCCTCAGGTGCCCCGACGATGATTCTTTTTACCTGGGCGTGGTGCAGTGGACCTCGTCCGCCAGATCCTCCGTGATGAATCCACAAATTAACCCAAGCCATATCGCTTATTTATCACAACCGTTGCACCCGCATTATGCAACGTTGCACGCGCTGTGCCTCATTTTTCTTTCTCTCCCTCCGTTATATCTCGCTCAGGGCATTGCCGTAACGTTAGTACGTGCCACTAAACACGTTTGAGTTTACAGACATCGATATCCTTTTATTTATCCTTGAAATAACAGGAATATTGTCGGTTAACGGGATATCTTCTTCACGAACTATAAGTACTTTTGCAAAAAACGTAAACGAACATTGACAAATGTTTTATACTTATTGTTGTGAGAATTTCTCTTTAAACGTATCATCAATAATGATCAAAGTGACATCGATACTTTTGAAAAAAAAAAAAAAAGATTTAAGAAAGAAAACGAGATTTCTTACATACAAGACGACTTCTTACGCTCTGCAATCGATGATGCACACTCAGGATGCATAATCGCGCTACGTGGATGAGGCATCATGGCTGAACCATGGTTGAAGCTGAAAGGGGGGACACGGGAGAGAAACAATCGAGCTATAATTACGGACGTTAAAGGTGATAAATCGACGAACGGATGGAGCCGGACGATTATAAGCTCGGATCATAAATTTGCTTAACGATAACGTGCCGTGATAATAGGATACCTCTCTCTCGCGTGTCCCCCCCCCCTTTTTTCTCTACCTGATTTCCACTTGAGACGGGGTGTACGCGATAATGAATTTAAACTACTAAAAACTTTCCCTGTGTGCATCTTTTTGCTTGTGCGATTGTTAAATGGGCGGTGAGAATGCAACAGTTGTTCTATTAACACTACGAATATGTGTTATTATTTGATATTAAAATAGATTATGTCGCGATTCCTAATTTATATGCAAATAATATTACCAAAATGCAAAAATTGTGTGCCGTGTATAATTATATACAATCTTGATTAGATTATAGCTGTATGACATATAGCTACATGATTATATTAAAGTTATACAGGAAACAATTATATTTTATATTATTATTACGATATGTAACAACAATTTGTACAATAATTTTATCTCTTAACAGTAATGTTAAGAGATAATTCCAGATAAGGAATTATCTTCTTAGCAGCAACGTATCACTTTTCATCTTGATCTTCGAAAGATTCTTAGATTCGTAATAGATTTTGATAAAAATTAATGTCATATTTTGTCTAAAAAGAAGAAATATTCTCGGTTTTCTTCTGCCTTTTTTTTGTCTCGAGTTTTTATTTATCGATCTAATGATATTTTATTATGACGAAAATAAAAATGGGTTTTCTGTGAACGTGATATTCCTCCTAAATCATTGTACGTCTGCGTAAGAGATCATTTTAAGATACACGAAACGATCGGCGAGCTCAGTTCGTTTCAGAAGGGATTAAAAATGTCAACACTTCTGCCGTCACGAGATCTAAACTGATACGACGATGGATTCAAGAGGCTGATCGGTGTGACATCTCATATTTCCAAGCTAAAGAAATTGAGCTTCAAAAAGGATTTCTATTTCACATAGAACGTTGAAGTCTTCGAAATATCGTAACTAGAATCACATAGGCGGTTTGTGTGACATATTTGATATTTTCTTTTTGATTTATATTGAAAGCAACGTCTCGATAAAAAAGGAAAAGAAGAGGAAAAACAAAAATCGACATCATACTGCGTATTATCTTACATATATAAAGTAATCCAAATTATATAATTTAATAAATAAAAACATATCACATAATCAACTCATGAATCATTCATAAAAAAACATACGAAGGCAATAATTTAAATTAATAAGATAATTGTAATTTAATATATATTCGCGTAACGTGATTTTTTTCTTCAATATAATGAAATATAATATTATTCTTTTCTATACTTGTACCAGAAGACGTAGATCAAATAACATGAAATATTTTCAACGTGTATAAAAAGTTACACCATAGCTTCCTACGAACCCTCCCAAGACATTTCTTCTTCTTTTCTTCTTTTCTTCACGAATGATTCTTATATTATCCAATCGGGATTGCCCCAAGAATTTCGATGGTAAAGCAACCACAGATATAAATCGAGAATGCTGGCTGCGTTGCATTTTACGAGCTCGAGATGGAAGAAAGGGAAAAGGGATGGAAGTGCTTTTAAACTTTATTCTAACGAAGTTAGATGTTTCTTTCTTTCTTTCTATCGTTATCCAAAAATGTATCCTCGTAGACGTATAGGGATTGAGGAGGCAGAACAAAATGATCTTGACGTTGCTAGGGGAAACTATAAAAATTGTCGTAAAATACGCTGTATATTTTATGCTCCCCCCACGCGTGAGAGTTGATTTTAGACACTGAGAGTTCACGATGATGGCACGGTAACTCGGGATCTTCGTGAAAAGAAAGGTTTTATCTTCGTCGAGGTTGAAACGCGTGACGGCATACGGACATAAATTACGTTTATGTCTTTCTAATTTTCGCTATAAACCAGCTCGCGTGCATCCGTCGGATCTACGAGTCGCAGAAAGGATTGCTAACAATGTAAAGTAATAATTATCATATACAATTTTGTAGACTTTAATTACTAATCTAAATTAGTAGAATTGTATGATAAATACTTTGAATTGAAGTTAATCGATCAGAAGAGCTTTGTGATTTTCTTAAATCCATGAAAAAATTAATTTAAGCTTCGATTAATCGATTAAATTTATTTTCTTGTCATTGAGATAATCCTTTCGCCTGTTAATTTCGCGTTCTTGCGCGCATTGCCACGACGAATATAGCTGACCCGGTTAAAAGCGCTAATTACGCCGCGCCGGCACATACGTAAACGCGCGTACATTAAGTTTTAACGGTGATCTGTCGATCGTTGGCGTTACGTTCCGTTATGCGCGCGGAATGCAACAAAAACGCAGGGCAATGCGAATTTCGCGAGCGGCTGCATCGCCTGCGGAGCGAATTGACGGACCGTTGAGATTGAGAACCGTGAAAGGGCGCCCTGATGCGCCCAAGAACAAACGGGCCACTGTGATTTGGGCCCCGGTTTGCCGCTTGCATACACAAACTCAGCAAATATTTGCTTCGACATCACGATGTAACAAACACAAGTTTGAGTTGCTACAACCGATGATAATGGGCGATATGTTCATTTGCTTTGGATGATTTATGTATTTC
>NW_017259534.1:643503-657643 GCF_001594045.1 Atta colombica | reverse complement strand
AGAATAAAATTATACGTATATATTACACATTTCAATCTCTCAATTTCCAAGCAAGGCGAGTTGCTCAAAATGCGTTGACAAAAATGATTTTTTCAGAATCATTTTATTAGAAGATTTTGATAAGAAGATTTTATGGATTTGTGAATAAAAATTAATGTATTATATATATATTATAATATATATAAATTACTGTACATATTTTTACAATGTATGTACGCATTTATATCTTTATTTACTATATAATTTTAATGAAATTTTTTATCATATCATAAATATGCTATTATATATACAGAAAATTTTTTGAGATCAGTTCATCCACCTGAGAGTTATATCTGGGAAATCAACATAGAAGTCGAAAGGTTAAGAAATGATATTCTTTTATTATAACGTATTGTTTATACGTTTTGTCCATTGATTAATGTGAAATCATTGAGTCGTAATATTACGTCAGTATCTGTAAATAAAATTCGACGAAATTCGATAAAATTATTAAGAAATCATGCAACTGATAATAATCGATCAAAATAGTGTGCTTTCGTTATTTATTTTCGAAATTCCAATTGGATGACAGTAATGGAGACACGCTGTCAGAGTCAGAGATGAGAAACCATGAAGGGCTGGCATCAGTGAAGGAAAGCCGAAGGGACCGATCGGTTGGTGAGAGCTATCTCGAGATTGTCTTCTTACCAGATGTCGCGGTGTACAGCCAGGCATCTAAAAAGTCAGCGCGATTCTGGCGTACGTCGCGATAAGTGGCAGATAAATCTCGACCGGTGCTATAGAGCGTATATAAACGCGATTTCGTTAACTCTCCCGCGTTCTTTGCACACTTACGCGTGCGAGCGTATGCGACTCATCCGCGGCACGCATACATGCACGTCGCGAAAATGTGCATCACGACCGTAACAGTCAAGGTGATTATTTAGCTACCGATCTTATCGGCTCTTTATAGCCGACGTTGGGTTGGAGAATGCCTACGGGTCTTATTTATTGAAATCCTCGACGTGTGTTACACGCCGCGAAGTGATTTTCGCGCGAGTAATGAAGAACGGGCTGTCTATATCGTCTTAAATGGATCATCTTAAATGTATGACCAAAGCCTCAAATCTGCACGAAACGAGGACAAGTCTTGGAAATAATAAAAATTTTCAGGAATTTGAAATTATTTGAAAATGACATTGAAACTCGAGGTGATTGAGTCAAATTTTCAGAAGTTTTAAGAATCTGCAAACTTGGAAAAATTGTTTAACTTTTTTTTATAAATATGAATATTCAATAACCAGACTAAATATAATATGTACTAATTATAGTTTATAAAATAAATATACGTAGATTAAATAACAACATGTAATATCCGGAAGAAAAAAAGAGAAAAAATTGAAGAATATTGGAAGATAAAATCAATGTTTGCAAGTTTATTATTATTATATGATATAATATTAATGAATGATATAATATATATTGTGGTACAACGAAGGGCCTGAAATTGTTTAATATGGCAATAGCATGTTTCTATCTCATCATTCAAGGGAAGCTCATGAAATTTTGCAAATGTCTAGTTACCGAACGGAATAATGCCGTTTTAAGGGCATTCTATTGTACAAGATTTCTCTTTTCCCGCCACAGCTGTTTCAGTTCGTTTTACGATAGACAAAGGACGGAGCTAACGTTTTGCTGATCTTTTTGCAAACGTTAAGTAACGCTAGAAGCGAAACTCGTTAAACTTTACACACGGACTTTAGGACTTTAGATGCTCGCTCGCAATAAAGCCGCGCGAGTCTCACGAATCACGGTGATGATTTTTATGCGCGGACGGCACCGAGCTATAAATTAAGTATTGATTTTGCTAATCGATGTTCGAATAAAAGATAACGTGAATCTCGTTTTGATTTATTGCAGGTAAGCAGCCGTTGTCTTGATGTCTTGATAATTAATAATTATGATTGCGGTGGTAAGTAGAAAAATAAATCTTGATATAAAGAAGATTAATAAAAACCGAAGACAAAAATCTTCAAAAAAAAATTTATATTTATATACTTAAAAAGTAATATTCTTTACAAACACGCACACAACACACACGACACACATATTCGCTTTTTATATAAAATCGCAAATGTTACTTATGGACTATTATATCATTATTAAATCTTCACTTTTGTGTGTGTGTGTGTGTGTGTGTGTGTGTGTGTGTGTGTGTGTGTGTGTGTGTAAAACTTGATCGTATTTCTCTAGTTTTGCAAATATTTCTTAATTATAGATTTTAAAAATAGATTTTAAAGATAGACTAAAATGTACAATTTGTTGACGTTAAAATGAACGATATGAGTTAAAATGACTTTTGCATGCTAAGGTGCTGTTGAGATTTAGTCTTCCAGTTATTCGAAACATGCGATTATGTATATCGGTTACGTGCTCATTAAAGATTCATAAAGGTTTATGTACATCCCTAGTGACTGGAAAATTGAGCTGAACTTAACATTCTCACAATTGTACATAATAGTTGCACAAAAACAATAAACAATCAGCTTCGTATTTGCGAATGTTATCTTTCCGCTGTGAAACTTTCTTACACGAGTGCAATAAATAATATTTTACATTGCACTGTTGCTCAGAAAGATAAATATGGAAAAGATTGACAAATATATTGATGTACAATTATCGGCAAATAAGCCGAAAAATAGTTTTCCTACTTTATCGTCAGCTACGCGAAAAAGAATCGATCATTATTGAACGATTTGGCTTGTTTAGTAGCTTCACTTGGACGTATCTGAAGATACACGGGATCGCATTATTATGTGATATGGTCTCTGATCTTAGTTAACGAATTGAAGCCGAGGAGAAAAGAATGAGAAACACAAGCAGCTGGCTAACGTAACTGTTTCAACTAGTCATCGATTCGCGATTTATTTTCTTTCGAGCCCAATCGATCTCAAGATGCGTCAACAGAGAGAAAGAGAGAGAGAGAGAGAGAGAGAGAGAGAGAGGGAGAGGGAGAGGGAGAGAGGGAGGGAGAGAGAAGAGAAAGAGCGCAACCACTTTGCGGTGTTCGTCTCGATCGCGAAAGCGATTTGCAAACCGTTCCGCTGACGTACGTTCGCACTTTCGTACCCTCGTCTACCTAACATGCTTTAATGGAGCTCTAAACGGAACGTCAGAAGTGGAAGTCGAATTGAGAGTGATCGCGAAGCGGTCGACATTGAAACAATTCGCGGTGAATCAGATTGCTCTATCATTCTGTTGATGGTAATTCTTTCATTCCTTTCGATCATTATACCTGCATACCATACAGTATTTTCGATGATTTATTATGTATTAGAAATTTAAATAACATCTGAAATAGTTATTGTTTTATGTGCACATTATATACATTTGAAAAACAAACTACATCATCATTATTTGTATTTGGAAAAAAATCATTTTATACTTTCTATAATATAATTTGAAAAACCTACTTAAACTGTATCAATATAATTACTATATAATCGAAGAAAACAAATTGAACCTTATTTTCGAAAATTTTATGTAAGTATTGCGTCTTTGCGTCTTTCGATCTGATTATCAGTAATTAACTAAACCTAAATAAATATATTCATTAAATCTTATTTCGCGAACGTTGATTAGTCTATTGATGTCTGTCTCATTTCAATTAAAGTGGAAAACGACATGGGATAAATTAAATTGTCAATAAAATTAGCTGATCTTAAATCGGTGAAGTCGATCTCTTTTCACGGCCTCTTTCCGGCCTCTTATGACATTAGCTTCAGTAATGAGATACATCCGAGATTGGTTAAGCGACTTTGCAAGAGACTCTTAACACCGATCCGGATATTTTAAGGGAACGCATCGCCGCGTTCTCATCTCATTCGTATCGAGCGCAAGTGCGTATATTTTAAAGCCTTACACATTACGCAACGAAGAGACGCATGCATGAGCAGCAACGTTGCCAGGGATCAATGGGCTGCGGGATGACGCGAGCAGATACCGGCTATTAGCTGATCTCTTAGGATTCACTCGCAGGAATGGGTACTTGACGATCGATCGTACCCTACTATGGTATTTTCCAAACGATACCACTGACTTGGATGCTTCTTCTAGTATCCCATTAATTTTACAAACGTATTCGTTTTGCGATCGCTGCCTCAGAGGAGCAGGTTCTTCTGCGTGTGCAATGTGTGCACCGGCTGTAGCGCCTCGTCATCCTGTTTCCAGCAGCGTTCTCGCGAATACGTTTAATGCCGCGCGCTAATTAAATGCCTCGACAAATCTGAATCTGATTTGCATTGCTAATCGTATGTATTGCACCTTCGTATTACACCTGTAATTGAGCGATTTACTCTTCTTTACAGTATTAACGAACGTCAACATCTATGCACTCATTCTGTTAAATCTAAAAGATTCTCTGCGTAAACTTAATTTGAGCAGAATGCAAGTAATACAATACACAAGACACTTTGTCTATATCTGTGGGATCTTACTTGTGAGTTTGTCAAAGAACTTTGATTTTCTTTTTTGAAAATGTTTTAACGATTCTTAAATTTATTTATTCGTCACTTTTACATAAGAGCAAAAATTGTTGTCATCATCATTTATTATGGCATCGAACATCGAACAATGTTAGAAGAAGGATAAAACAAAATTAGTTTGAATCCGGCTTCTAAGCTATGACTGCGAACAAAAAGACGGAAGAGAAGTGAATGAGAGAAAGAAAGAGAATACGCCATTTGAATGCGAATGCATAGCCCGTTGAGAGATGCAATTGGACGATCGGAGTAGAGAAAGAGAAAGAGAGAGATTCATCGGTGCAATAATTGCAGTCGGCATACATACGAGGGAAGGAGCGGCGCCATCGGAAGAGAGGGTCAGGATAGATAAGTTTTGAAAACCGCGCACTGCGCGCTCGACTCATAAATCAGGAATCGTCGGACATGCAGGATGATCCTTCCTCTCATATCTCGCGAGGAGCATCCCGTAGCAAGGACGCGCCTTCACCATTCCGCACCCATATGGAAATCGAAATTATGCCGCGCGTACATACAGTCCCGCAATTCGTGGCATGCCGAGCAATTACGCCGAGCGCCCGTTTCAGTCCCTTTTCAGAGCGAAGAGAACGAGCCTCTCCGTCGCGCCGTAACCAGCGCGAGCCGCCGCGCCGTTGATTAATGAGAGCACGCTGCGTTTTCATACGTTACGCGCCTGTGAGACGATATCAATACATGGGGATAATGAAATCGCTCTCGGGAGGGGATTGATTCGAGATGATTTGTTATCAATGCGATCTCAATGGTCGATACGATGGCGGTCGCCGCTGTGGTTTAGAACGAAGTTGGACCGATGATGAGACGAGACGGTTGTCGATGATATTGGGATTACGTTGCTAATGCGTCGTTAATTTGCCACTGCAAATACAAGAAGGAAAAATGCATAGGAAAACATGCAATCGTCTCGTTTCTTTAAACGAGTTCCATAAATTGATTTTTATATTTAACGCAGCAGCGCGTGAATGAGAACGCATAAAGGGGTGTTTAAAAACGTCGTGACATGATGCTTTTGATAATTAATGTAATTCGCAACGAGTTTTCAAAGTTTTTAAATATCGTATCGTAAATTTGCAATTTGTTACGGTTAATTACAACCATGTGTACAGTAATCCCCGAGCATCTGTTCACGAGTGCGAACGCCCGTTTCTTGAATCGGGGCGTAATGCCGATTAATGGGAGAACAGGTTTCATAAATTTCGCGATGAGTTATAATATATAAGACGCTAGACATTTACCAACGATTCGAAATGATTCGCGGGGACACTCGCGATCAGTGTTGCGCGAGCATCGTTGCGGCTACATGCTTGCTTGAATGTGTAGGTACGTATGTTTGCATGAGATATCTATTCACGCAGATTGCACAAAAATTGTAATGCGAGGCACATTGAAAGTAGATACAATCTTAATACTTGCATTTGATCGGTTTACTCATAAATCAAAAAACGCATAACGTGACATAGAAAGCGTTTCTGATGGCCTGCATCTCGTGATCGTGTAGGAATGTTGTAGGGCATGAAAATTGTCTGTTCTAATTATAAATACGTTATATATATATATAAAATGAGTCCGCCGGTTTTTTCATTTGAAACCAGTATTGATTAATGAACGCATAACGGTCGTATGGTTATATCGCGAATAGGCAATTGACTTTAATCGATTCGCACATAGATTAATTGTAAGTGTTAGACGGGCAGAATATTTTTGCTCTATAAGCGAAGATAGAAATTAATATTTGCTTAAGCGGAAATATTTTTATTATAAGGATCAATTTTATAAATACCGTTTGTACAAAAGGATACACAGATGCAAAAGATGTAAGACAACAAAAATACTATTTATATATATATTTATATATATATCGATGTCTTTTCATCTGCGAGTTACAAGTTAATTATTTTTTATCGTATTATTGTAAATTCTTAAAATGCTGAATATAAAGCGACTTTTCGAACAAATCGACGAACATGATTCATTCATGTCATCGTTCCCTCGCCTTTGTAGCAAACCGAGATGACACCTACGCGTCTTTCAGTGTGCTCTTATGGAAGAAATCAATTTACATGTTCTGTGCGCGTAGATCTCGTTGTTAAATTAAAAACGGTGATGATTAATGAGGGTGTGCCTCGCGAATGCGGAGACCACACGATCGATTAAGAGGACCGCTCTCGGTTTCGCGCTGAAATTGATTCGAACATTCGCAAGAACGCGAATACGCGCGGCTGATGAAATACGCGCACGAGACTCGTCCTGTAATTGCACGGGTGCGTAATCTGCGGAATCTTGCCGCGATGCATAGAAAAGGGACGAGCAAGTTCTAAAAGTGATATGAGACTGGCCCATAAATCAATATATCGCCGTGGAGATGCGCGGACTTTTTTTTTGGAATAAACGCGCGCGATTGTGTGTGTATGCGAGCGCGATGATTAATGGCGTAGCGACCACTCCTTCATAAATTTCAGGACGAGGGGTAAACGAATGAATTGTCGGTGGATACGAACGATTTGATTCCGATTGAGCGAGAGCGACGAGAGAGAGAGAGAGAGAGAGGGGGGGGGGAGGAGGTTTGTACGTGATAATGAACTTGACGTTATTTTTCGACATTTTAATATCATAAAATTCATCATAAAATTTTTATCGTTTTATTTATTACATCTCGACGAGTTATTGTCATTTAAAATGCAGAAATCTAAACTACATATTTTTTTGTTTATTGTCTTAGATTTTTGCATCTAATTTTACTTGCAAAAACAAGTCAACAGAAGTGAGTCAATGAAATTAAAATATTCCTTAAATATTTCTCCGTAATTATGCGAACGCTATGTCATTCCGTAGAGAAAAGATAAAGATTATCGTACATGTTTCTTTATTCGCATCAAGTCATTTACAACGCGCTATTTATGTAACTTCATTATCTTCCATAAAAGTTCCGCGCTATCGAGAACTTAAAGAAATTATAACATTCATTTATAGTAACTATTAAATGGTAATGAGAAGATGTATTCCCTCGCCGAGAAACCGATGGTGCACGTGTCAACGGATATCAGATCTACATTTAACTTATTTTATTTTCAGGATTGTATCACACAGAAATGGAGAACTTCTTATTTGGAACTTCTTGTTTGCACTTCTTGTTTCATGAAATGGAATCGTTCTTTAATACGAATTTGATTATTTATCTTATAATGCACAAATCCAATCGAAATTTAATATTTATTTTATAATATAAATATTGATCTTTTTCTTAATCGTATATTATACTATACAAGAGATATAAAATTTTCAAGAGGATCTTTAAGCATTATCAGATTTATGTCGCTATTACTTATATGGGAATAGTAAATTAACATCGGTCTCTGTATTATGCAACTTTCCGAATGGTTTAACGGCTTTCCTGCATACCGCAAGATTATCTCTGTCACATATCTCGACGCGATATGACTAAAATATCGTCAGTTTTTACGACCAGTGCGATGCATAGCAATTTTTCAACTCACAGTTTGGTAAAATCGTCTTGGTATGTCGTTCACCTCGACACAATTCCGCAGCCTTTCGGTCGAAGCTCGTTTGTTAGTCGTTAAGAATTGATTAACGCAGTATCGTCACTGTGTCCACTGGTACCCGGTTAGACACATTATCTATCTAGTCCAGAAAGATAAGCTAATAGTACTAATAAGATTGTGCTGTTTCTCCTGTGCCCATGAAATCATTCAGAAGATAATTTTTCTAGGCTGCTCCTTACGTAACATTGGTAGCAATATCTATTTTCTACAACATTTATATCTAATTGTTATATGTATATAACAATTATTTGTTTCCTTTATATTTTTTAAATTACATTCCTAGTTGCATTTTTTATTTTTTGCTAAATTAAACAGTTTCAAAGAGTTAGTCATCACTTATTATAATTTAAGCGTTCGAGACATACACGGAAAAAAACACAGCTGAAAACTTCACTAATTCAGCAAATCTACAGTCGTAACATATAGACAGTCAATTTTCTATATTAAAATAGCAAAGTTGACAGTTGAATAACATTAGCAATTTATTAAACCATCAAATCTTCTTAGCTATCGATGTTGAATTCGCATAGCAAATTATAGGTTTGCTGTACCACCCAATTAATTTTTTTTCCATGTAAAGTTATAACTTACTCTAAACAGATGATATCTGACATTTTTTCATGGAATTCTAGAATATCTAAAAAAAATAGAGCGTCCAACGCTCCGCGTATGCATGAAACATAGGCGTGCGTTGCGAATATGAGGATCCACTTTCTAAGTGACATTTGGAAAGTCGTTTCTTTGCATTTCATCGCGTTTTTTTAAGACAGCTCTCGTCTCACACGATACAAAGGACTCGTGGTCTCGGAGCAGCCCTCGCGCTGTGAAATCGCACGTGGCTCGCAGGAAAAAAAGAACGTAGTTTCAGTGATGAGACGGCTAATTAAGTCTAGTGGCCCATGAGCTCGCTCGCGCGCGGACACACACGTACGTATAGACTCACACGTCGATCTTGAACTCGCATGCACGCATTAATACGCACCTACACGAGGCGTGCCTCGTCTATACTTGGCCTCTTGGCCGTGCCGAGGCGTACAGTCTCTCAAAGGTCCTCGAGTGCATCGTATCACGCCGCTCTTCTCTGCTACTCTCTCTTTCTCTCTCCACCCTCATCTCTTTCTCTCACATCTCGCTCGCTGCTGCATCTCGCGCGCTTCGTATATTTATCTTCGTCTTCGTGCACCGCGATACGATACGGACCGCGGATCGTGGATCGCGGATCGCGGAGCAGAAACAGTGCACTCTTTCATCGAACTGACCGCGATGCAACGCGGTGACGCCGGGCATCGCATCGCGAGAGGCAGCACGGAAGTGGCAGTTCGTTCTCGATAGAGCATCGTGGTATGAACAAGTCAAGTGCCCCATCGCGTCTGGGGATGTTCTCGGGATAATAACGACTCGCTCAAAAGAGAGAGAGAGAGAGAGAGAGAGAGAGAGAGAGAGAGAGAGAGAGACTTGCCTCGAGAAAGCGATCTCGAGAGTCGTCGATCTCGTTGAACGTAACGCGCGATGCGTGTATCCGTCCAGGCACGCAAGTGATCGGTGAGAGAGATGTGGTTCAAGTATTACAAGGGATATTACGACGTGCGCAAGCTGGAGCTGGAGCTGGTGAGTGTTTTGTGCCACCACGAGTGGTAATATCGGTGCTGAGAAAAGCGGCTGATTTCGAATTCGATTAATTGTTCGATTAACTTTTGTGAGCTTTCCTCGGGTATGCGTAAAACTAAAAAATTTTATTTGTTTTTTTTTTATTGAGAATAAAATTTTTAAGATTTTAATGATTTTTCGCACGTAATAATTGTTTCAACAAATTTTGCTTGAATGTTCTGTTTAGAACTCTGTTTAGAACTCTACAGATATTGTTTTAGTAAACCTAAACAGTTTTTTGAAAATCTGTCATAAATGTTTTTAAAGCTTAAAATAATATATTATTTTAATAACAAAGGCAACTAGGCAACAAATGGAAATTCCTTCAAGATATTTTTGTATATTCAAATTTTTTAAATAAGTCCATCATAATTTTGTTTTGTGGGTTTTTGTGAATAATCGTTGGGAAACCAATGAAAGGAGATGAAGCAACATAAGTAAGTGTATTCACGAGAATGCAATTATTAAATTATTCCGTTGAAACAATAAAATTGAACTTTCTTCTTGGATTTCTCGTCTCGTCTTACCTCATTTATCAAACTTTTTGAAATTCCTTTATCGCTGCTTTATTACGTTCATCGATATTATCTATTTCTTACGACTCTCTTCTCGGAAGCAGAAAAAACATTTCCAGTTTCGTGCAAGATTTTATTAAATGAGATATAAATGAATTATTTAATATTTGAATGTAGAATCCTATTTTATTTTTAAGACATATTGATATCAAGTCAAAGAAAAAAAACATTTTGTATATTAACTATTTATTTTTTTTTCTGATTAGATAATAAGGTATGATCAAAGGAGCAACTTATTTTTCAGCTGTAAAAATACTTACTATTTCTCACGATTTTTGAAATCTAAAAAAAAACGTAGGAGTGTACATCCCTCTATTTACAAACCTATCCACTTAGCTTGCAAGCTAAACGCTCCTATCTTTACTATCATCTCGTTGCGAGACTGACAAAAAAGATGCCATAACGCTCACTGGGCAAAACTCTAACGTCTATTCTTTTTGTTTTCTCTTTATCTCAACGTCTTAACGAAACGATAGAGAGCAGGAAGTTAAGTTTTAGACAGGCCTAATTTACAGTTTTTATCCATCAGGAATCCTGATAATGAGAGCTCAGCCTTCAACATAGATAACTGAATCCCTAATTTAAACTTATCTCAGTGATGACATGAATCTGATCACCTGCATAGTTATCTTCCATCCAGCCGCCGTGAAGTCTTGTTGGTCTCATGTCAGAGTAACGACGGTGTTACCCTCGGTTTTGGATCACTTCCAATGCGAGATCCCATAGTGTTCTTCGCGCCGGTATATACCGATGTCGCGCTCCGTTCATTTCCTTCTGCTTCTTCGTCGTCGGTGCCATCGTCCCGACGCGACGTCCCACTTGTCCGTTCTATTTCGGCGTGATTTCGTGCTTGACGTTCTCGCGGCGGCGCATCCAAGATATATCCTACATTGGACTTGCGGAAGAAAAAGAACTTCATCCGGTCTGCTACTTCAGAATATATAGCATGAAAATGAGTAAAGATAAATGGAAAATCTTGCAGTTGGAAACACTGTAAATCGTGCCTTTTAGAAGCACTTCTACATGTACGTGACTAGACCTACAATAGTTGTCTTTATAGATGGATATATAAATTTTTTTTAACAAAATTTTTTTAGATAAAAATTTTCAAAACTGTTTGAATTGATCAATTTATTGGTTACTTTCGCAGTGAATTGGGAATATTTGCCTCATAGACAAGCCTGCGCTTCACGTACACGCTAACCTCTATGCACCTTCTCGTCGCGCATGAGAAGACACGAAGAGATTCTTTCGTGCAAGAATTGGGACGATCGATTGCCGCAAGAACAGTGAAAGATTGGAAAATTATGTCTGTGGAACCGTGTATAATCTAAGTGATTTTGAATTCAAAATTTCTCCACGAAATCATCTTTAGCGTATCTTTGGACAATTATTGATATACGATATAAGTTTCTGTTTACCGTTAAAGAGAAAATGATATATCATTTTCAAGCTCTGATTAAAATATGAAGCGTTGCTCGTTTCGTTGCGCATCTAGGCGTTTAAAGGTGTCTAATCTTGAACTTTATTTAAAAATTTGACAATTCTTATAACAATATATATAAATATACATGTAAAAAATAAATATATCAATAGTGATACATATAGTATAAAAATGAAAAAAAAAAAAAAGATTAATAATATAAATTAATTATTCATAAAACTAACTTAAAATTTGACGCTTATATTCTACAATAATCCTTCAAGTTATATCTTTTGTATTATCTTCCTTTTCATATAACTGTTCACTGTTGAGAAAAGACTGTAAAAAGAATCCTTCACTAGGAGAGCTTACCTGACATATTTCAGCCAAGTGTAGCTCAGCATAGAAATTTTCCGCGGAACGTGCAGTAAATTTAGTTGGTAGTCTTCGCATGGCGTTTACGACGCGGAAGTTGATCAAACGTTTCAAAGAAACGACGGCGGCGCGAGCGAAAAGCGAAACTCGCGATTACTCGAGCATTTGTATGCTATCGTGACAAATGATTCGTATCGGTTACGTCTTCAACATGTAACATATTCTACACGGTGTTCTATTAATTTACATTAAATGCGCTCGTTTCAAAAAGTGAATGCTAGAGTAATTCAATACTAATGACGAAGTATAATAAATCTATCAATCACATTATATTTTTCCATATGAATCTTTTCATAAAAAATGTCAACATACATACGCAACTTATGTAATAAATTATAATGTATGTACATGGTCTGATAATGAATTCCCGGACTGTAGCAATAAAGAAACACAAACATCTCAGATAACAAAATGTTATATTTTATCTTTTAAAGTAGTAGTAGTTCAAAACCTTAAAACTTTAAAGTGTAATTTTAAGTGCTCTAAACAACAATTTCCAATTACGGACTTTAAAAGAAGTTTTTAAGTTTTGTATCAAAGATGTGAAGTATTGATGTTATAGAAAATTATTGGTAAAAAAATATTGTATACTTGTGTTGGATTTTTTAACATATTCAAGTGTTAATTTAACAATGTAATTATATTATTTAAAGATTATGTGTTAAAATTTATGAGTAAGTGAACAAGTAACATAAAAATAATATGTTTTAAAATGTAAATTCTAAGATAAATGAGTGAAATATATATTAATTTAATATATAAATGTTATTTATACTAAAAAAATTTATTTATACTATTATTTATACTAAAAAAAATAAACTTCTACAGTTTGTTTACAAATTCAGCATTATCTTTTTGTGATCATTTTTTTATACAATATCTGTATAATTCTTTAACATTATATTCATCTTACATTAAATGAACATAAAAATTTGAGCGAATCGTTTGGGATATGTGAAATGTATTATATTCGACATAATTTTTCCAACAATGTACTTTGGAAGATTTTTATTGTTACAGCAGTTTGGGAATTTTATTGTCAGATCATGCGCGCGCGCACGCATGTAAAAATTTATTGCAATTTTGCACATGTAATGTTGATATTTAAAAAAAAAAATATTTAAATGGAAAAATTTGTATCTTTACTTTTAATTTTATTATTGGTATAATGATTTATTTCGCACAAATATCTTTACAAATATTAAATGTTTGTTTGATATTTTCTAATTACTTAAGAGAATTATTAAACAGTTAACAAAAGACTGCCAAATACGTTAAAGAATTATCTGCTTTTAACAATACTCTTCATCTTTCCAATTTTATCTGGAGTCCCGGACCTACATGCATCTTATCTTGAGACGCTTATTTATACCGGTCGCATTTAAGGAGCGTGCGCCACGTTTATAGAATCGCTCTGAACGTATTCTCGTATGTCGGAGCATAAATATAAAGTGGGCGATTTGGCGTCTGGTCAAGAGACTGTCTACGAATGTCCGACGATATTCTGAATTCCGCGAAGAAACGAGAAAGAAGATCCCACGCAGATCACGGGGAAGCAGAGGGAAAGGCCGCGTGCTACACACAACCTGAAGTTATTTCGAAAACTGGCCCAGGTGCATTGACCTGCAATATAGTTCTCCTCCACGTTTGATCTACTGACTGTCTCCTCTCGAACGTTGATCAGAAATCGAATTTCTAAATCAGAAAATGAAGAAAATTTTCTATAATATTCTTAAACAAAAATTTTATGGTTCACATTATCTGATTACGTACTGCGACGCGACATACATATATACACTGAGAAAAAGATATAGTTAATTTTAATAAATATTTAGTTCAATACTGCCAACTAAACATTTACTTATATAGTAAGTAAATATTTGTTCAATAAAAAAAATCATTGTTAAATCAAATTAATATTTCTTGTATTAAATAAATATATTTTTATATGTAATAAATATT
>NW_017259534.1:633274-643403 GCF_001594045.1 Atta colombica | reverse complement strand
TATATATATATACACACACACACACACATATATATATATAGCTTGAATAGTATTGGAAAATGCTAACTTAAGTAAAATTAATTAATTTATAATTGATTGAATTAAATTTATCCATGTCTCAGTTAATTACGCTTATATTCGCTTATAATCGGTTAACCATTTTAAATTAAATCAGACCAAGCAAATGAACGCGAATAGACACGAATGAATAATAACTTGGCTGTTTGTGCTCATTAAAACAAGCTGTTCATTCGTGTCTGTTCGCGCTGGTTTACTTGATCTACTATAAGATAGGTTAAGATCCAGCTTATATAGGATGAGAAAATTTTAAATGTCGAAATTTTATTTTTTTTAATTTAGTAGTTTATTCATAATTAAAAATTACATAAATATGGATTAAGTGTCATTAACGCATTAAATTGCTCTGTCATTTGCTTAATTCATATGACGTCATGTTATGCTTGCCAGAGCTCATTAACGAGCTTTGTGTACTAGACGTATCAAAGCATTCAACAATGGATTACGAACATTCATGGAAAATGTGGGTTAGAAGTACGTTCTCGGATGACATGGAAATCTTGCGAGAACAGAAACGCATTGCTTCTTCCGTAATAGGAAGATAAGGCGTCAGCATAAGATACACATCAGCCGGCATTCTTGAACGATGACTAAGGGCCGTCCCGCGTAACCAGACGTTGGCAAGGTCGTTGTCACGACCCTTCGTAAGCTTTACATAGGACCCCTCTTAAGGATGTGAAAAGCACGCTCGTTAAAGGCGCCAGTCGCTTTCAGCAGCAATTGTATTGCGTACGAGCGTTTATAAACGCGAATATATAACCAGGCGTCGTCGTTGTCGTGCACCATAAATGCACTTTAACGCGATAATCTGCGATAGATGTTCACTCGATTATTATTCATCAATGAGTATGCAAGAGAAAAACGCTGCGTTAAGGACCTATAGATGCACCAGCGAATGTTTGCCAACGGAATTATTACAAGAAGAAATAATATTTTTTGATGATGATAATATTTTTTGGCAATTACAATTTACTCGAACGGAAAAATGAAACCCGTGTTGTTAGGCATAACGAGAACCGGTAAACTGTTCGATAAATTTATATGATAAATCAATAAATTCATTCGAAGAAATTTACGCGATAAATGAACAAATAATAGAAATGAATAATAAGAAGAATATTTAAAGAATTCTTTGAGGCAGTATATAATTTGAATCAATTGTTCCAAGCATTGAGCATTAATCAATTGCTCCGAGGCATTGATATTACGCATTACGTCTTATATATCGTAATATCGTATAATACTTATGTAATAAAGAGAAAAATTCTTTTATGAAATAATTTTTCATGAAGACAAGCTGTCGCAATCACGATAGAATATTCTCGCGCGCGCGCACGAAATGCAAAAGATCGCGTCAGTGCAGCGCTTTCCTGCATATTCCGGAAATTGTTTCCGCATGCAGTAGCGGAGAATGATAAATGATTTTGTGCTCAAGGTGGCAGAGAGTATTTCCTAACAGGTGATACGCTATCGTTACGTCGCGTTGTAATTTTGCTGAAATTTGATATGCACGCGATTAAGCGCATCGTGTGCGTATCACGGTGACTTGTCCAGCAGTGACGGCGACAGCGATTCTATTTGCCCACGCTAATTTCCGCGTAAAGCTGCAATCGAAGAGGACACGTTTCGTTTATCAAGAACCACACCTGTTTGTGACGAATGAGGAATCATTCCTGGAGACATGAACAAGGGATGAAGGGGCGGGAGAGAAGGAGAAGATCGCGAGGCGGAAGAAGAGAAGAAGAAATGAGAGTAAAGAGAAGCGCTTGCAGAACGCGAGAGAAGAGTGAAGAAGGGAGAGAAGAGGAAGAAGGGAGAACTACCTTTGGTATCTTACGCGTTTCCTGGTAAGGCTCTTGGCGATCTTTAAAGTCCTTGCCGAGGAATCAAGAGAGTTCGTTGCTTGAAAAAGAAGAAAAGGCGGAAAAGACGACGGCAGAGAGAGTAAACTTCTTTCTCTGAATAGGATATAGGTACGAGGAGTGAGTTACTGTGTCTAACATTACTTTGAACAATCAGAAATAAAAAATTTTGGTGGAATTTTTTATTTCACATAAATTTTACTGCGATAGCATTTCAGTTGATGTCGTGAAAATCAGAATATATTATTACGTTAATAATCGAGAAATTAGCAAAAAGTATTAATTTATTGAATCTTTTTAATTTGTAGATAATTGGAATTGTCTTTTTAATTTAATCGTTATGCTGAAAGTTTTACGGCGACTGTCTGAAAAAGAAAAAATCCGGTTGCGGAATTTATTTCAGCGACAGTCGCGCAATTATGGGCGAAGTACAAAAGGAGATTCTCACGCGGAGAGAGTGCTCGTTCTTTAATTACGTCCAAGTAGTATAAACATAGAATCGAAGTGGCGCAACCGATGATATTTTGATCGAAATACAACCACCAAGATCATCACGATGCAGCATAGTGTTGGGCATTCGCAGGAGTGTTCGCATGACGGGTTTGAATAAAATACCTTCGTCGCGTCGATGTATGAAGCGAGGCATGAATATGGGCCCTTTAAATATCGGTCCAGCATATCCTGGTCCCCTCAATTCGGCCGAAGGCATCTCCGACCGAGGCGCAACCAGTTTTCGGCCACTTGGCTCTGTATGCGCGAACAAACCTGGGCAAAACGACGATGCATTAAATCGTATGTTACGCCGTAATTGCGTCCTCGCCGTGGGCGTACCGATGGACCTTCGAATCACCTTTCATTTTTCTTCTTCATTTTTTTCTGTATACCTTTATACCTTTCAGCTATACATTTTACATTAATCCGTCTTCAAAGCGAGGAATCTCAGATTTCTTAAAGTCGAAAATACGAAAAAAAAAATGCAGAGACATTTTAGAAATTCAAGAGTTTGAGGAAATTTATGTGTAAACGATTCGTAAGTTTCGAATATTCCTGGACAGCCAGAAATTATTTTTGAAATTTAAATATGTTCTGTAAATTTTTCATTTTTCCAAACTTTTGTATAAGAGTTGGTATCCTCAGAAATCGCATTTGATGCGATTCCTTCGTAAGCGTTTCAACGACCGACTTCTCTTTTGCCCTCGGTGGAGGCACGCACCTCTGAGCTCATCCTCATCTTCGACGGGATAGATAATACTTCGTTCTCGCTGATGTCGAGGCGGTTAACTACCACGTTTCAAGGATATCCACTCTCCTCTCTCACGTTTGTTCCCTACGCGAATCTACGTCGGATAACTTTGGATTTTGCTTCGAACCTTTTTTCTCCCCTCGCTCTTGAATTTCTGCTCGTTGGATCTCGTGCTAATTGCAAGAATCTTCGGTTCACGAAAGAAAGAGCCCGACTTCGGCGATGTCATAAAAAGTCAAAGCTATGCACTTAACCGTAGGTTAAGATTTGATTGCACGCGATTTAAAATGTCGTTTATATGCAAGGTCTCTCGCGAGCATGTCCTTTAAGAATGATGATGATGAAGGATCGTTATGATGTCGATCATCAAGATGTGACCAAACGGAGAGACACTTTTTGAACCGAATATTAAAATATATTTACATTCTGTATAAATACATTTTAATAGTCTGTAAAAATTTTACACGTTAATTTTTTTAATTTAATTAGCTCTCCTACTGAAGTCCTTATATCTATATGAAGTAATATATAGCATAATTACCATTACTGTAATTGAATTTTGTGAAAATTTTTGTCTGACATAAAATAATTCATTTCGATTAAATCTTAACTTTTAAAAAGCTAAATAAAGAAATGTCCCTGTGACAGTTTCTTTTTTCTTTTTAAAACTAAAAATATAAACAATTATTTTGTTTTATTTCAAAAAAACAAGATATAGAAAAAATTTATCTTCATCTTGTGTATAATTAAAGAGTATCGGAATTATGATATTATTTAAATTTAACATAGACAAACTTCTTCCAACACGCAATTCTACGTGTCTAAATTGAACAAAAGTTTGTTGATAAATAGCACAAATATCTGACGCTTGGAAGTCTTCACATTTAAATCATATACAAACATTGTCTTTTTTGTTTATTCGACCTTTGCATATTCGACGAATGATAATTCAGAGGCAGCAGGACATACCAGGGGGGGAACTGTCGTGTGCGATCAAAATCCATGGGTGGCATATTTGGCTCTCCATCGGGGGGGCTTGTACCTTTCCGGACAATGACGTCAGGCCTCATTATGCATTCGACGATATCGTTTTGTCGTCGAAACGGTTTGTCGCCTTCGCTCCGCGTGTATCCGACTAATAACGCATATGATAACGGGGCTGGGGTGCACGCTCAACTCATTCTTCTCGGTTTTTGGACAACAACCATGGTTGTGATTTATTCCGGTTTATGCGCAAAAAAGAAAAGGTCAGAAGGATATAAATATACTTTTTTGATATTTTTGAGACATCTGATAAAAAAATCCGAAATTTGAATACAACAATATGTCAGTTATTTAAATATCAAGTGAGCTCCAGGTAGTTTCTGAAGAATGTGTGTGTGTGTGTGTGTGTGTGTGTGTGTGTGTGTGTGTGTGTGTGTGTATGAGCTTGATACAAATGCCTATGTGAATAATTTCACAGGTTACACAGGTTTTACAGGTGGATAAATTCCACGTTATGCCTTGTTAACTGCAAGTCCAGTCTTTCGTGGTTGATTTCGAAATCGCGGGAGTTGCGGGAGTTGCGGGAGTTAGCCATGTCTTTGCGAATCGACGTGTATCTTCTTCGATTACCTTGAAAACATGATCGTCGTGCCTATCGGCTATGATCTCGAGGAATTCTCGTTCTCTCGTGCATGCGTGATTGCCGCGTACACCGCAATAAGTGCCATTGTAGTGGAAAAACGAGTTGCACGCGGCACTCCCATTCACCAAATTCCTTCCTTTCAACGACGTTGATTCTCCTGGCTCTCAGCTTCTTAGTTTTCTTTTCTTCTCACCTCATTAATTCTCTCTCTCTCTCTCTCTCTCTGTGAAAATTTAATAACTAAAAGGTATCGACAGAGAGAGAGAGAGAGAGAGAGAGAGAGAGAGAGAGAGAGATTTGAATTTATTTATTTACAAAATGTCAAATCGCAAGATCTAATAATTTTATCACTCATTTTCTTTTGAGAGAAAGAAGCATACCATTGTTCTCTTATCTCTCTTAGTGCATTCTTTAGTGTACCGAGAGAAGGTAACATTACAAATCGTTGAAGTTAAATGCTTCTCTTATATCCTCATAAAGTGCTAACGGTAAATTATTGAATATCCCTTTATTCAGATATCTTTGTTCCTTTGTACGCATCGTATACATAATCCAGCAGTTGTAATGACCATTCACTGCGGACCGTCAAAACCTCAGTCACACCGAAATTGTTCAAGGAAACGAATGGCATAATCATCTCTTGCGGTCGACTGTGTATTACACACATATTTCTGATATTTAGCGATATTTAGACATTTTTCAATAATTTTCAATAGAGTTATACGATCAAGAAATCACAATTCAGTTCAATCCAGATGACGGAATTTCGATCGCAAAGACAATTCTTTTTGCAGCGATATCTATAAGTTGCTTTGCGATTGTAATATCTCGAGAGACTGATTTCACAACGCATCTAAGTCGGGATTATAATTTGTGCTGCGGTATGCGATCCATTACGAATCGTCCGAACGAATATCCCGCTCGACATTAATCTTCTTTAACTTTCTTTGGAAGGTATTCATATTAAGCAATTTACCGTTAAATAGATACGCTAAAAATTTATTTAATATTTACTCAATATTTATTCAATATTTACAAATATACAATTGCACGCCGAAGAAAAAAATTAATAGAGTGTCTTTTTATTTACTTAATAAGCTATCATTTGTTTATCTATCAAATATAAATATTTGACATAAAATATAAATATAATTTAGACGTTCAGTTCAATTTGGTAAAAAATAAGACAAGATTGTCGGGAAAGATTAATTATAATGCATTGTCTTTTATATTATAATGTGACTTATTCATATGTAAATTTTAAATCCTGGAAAAAGAGATAAGAGATTCCGGGTTATTAAACAATTTTAATGAATTTTATTTACACATGTATGAGAGGAACTTATTCTCTCGTATGAGAAAATGATATGAAGAAAATGATATAAAAATTTACATAAATAGTCAAAGACTTCTTGACGCGTTTCATTAAACACGCGGATGCAAAGCTATTCTGATCGTTTTACAAGCAACAAGTATGCGAGTCTCATTAGAATATTACGAGTTAAGGAGACCATACAATCGAGTCTCCTTTCCGTTCTGCGTGACCGAGCACACGACAAATCTGGAATCTAAGCCAAGGCTTCTATGCTAAAAACTAGCATCACTTCGATATTTCAATTTTATCGCGGCCTTCAAGAATTTTCTGAATATTGCCATATATCTAACAATAGAAATAGTACAACATATGTAAATTGTCGCAACTGTGTATTGTATTATATAATACTCGCCTATCTTATCATTATTGTCACAAATTGCAGTAACAACTTTAATAAAATCAAATTCAATTTTTTGTTAGAAAAATGGATTGTATAATTTCTAAAATTACATTTTTAGAACACTAACAGACAATTTTTAATTACATTAGCTCATTCTTATAGAATTATATCAATTAGGATTATATCAATTAGAAATAGGAACAGAGTTACGTTTTATGATTTTATTTCTTATACATTGTGTGTGTAATCTTTTGAAATTGAGCTATAATTATTCATTAGCAATAATTGGCAGTAATTTTATATTTCTGGTAAAGTTATACATTTTTTTTTAAATTAACGGGAAATCATGTCTCATTATTCATTTATTACACATAATACCGTAATCGGTAATTCGCGAGAATTATGTAATTTTTAATATGTTTTTAATGTGTTTAATTATTCGACAATTAGCCTAATTATCCATCATTAATTATTAGGTGTGGGAAATAGTTCGTGGCGTTTTTCCCGTTAGATGGCATTAAAAAAATGCCACAAACTTTTTCCCACACCTAATACATAAAATTTCCGTCAGGGAAAAATCTACTCCTACCATCCCAAAGAATCTACCGTGAAAATTATCTCGGCTAAGACCATTTATATAACAATAAGTAAGGGCAAACAAATGCAAATAGCCTTCAGGGTAAAAATGGATTATTTGCATTTCGAATCGATAATAATCACGACAGCGTTACATTATCGAGTACAACAAATGTCAGAAACGACATGAAAATTGCAAATATGTCTGGTTTATCTTTGCTGTCACGGCGACTTTCTTCTAACATAATGAAGCCTTCCGCCTTTCGGTAACATTGTACGCGAGAAAAGTCCTTTCGACCCTCAATGATCGCACAAAGAAACCAATTTATCACTGTCACGTTTGTGTCATGCAATAATGCCATCGTGGCTGTTGTCGCGCATTGACACCACCGCCGTCGCGAAGGAAAGTTCGCTAATCTGAGAAGAAGAGAAGAGATCCTTTACGGCGCGAGGAATCGTGGTCGGATCGTGGCAATTTACGAAGATAATTCTGAGCAATGAACAACGAGATGAGACGAGACGGAATAATCGTCGATCGGCATTCAACCTTCATCACGAGGAAGCGCTCCGTCCTCCTGATGTCGTCGGAGATTCCTTCGATGAACGCGCGAACGGCGAAAGGCGAATGTGGGCAGACGACACGTCGTGGAATTACCGTGGAATATCGAATGCTATTTCATAATCCGCTTCACCGGACTGCATATCGGATTGGATACCGCGTTTCTTCAATTTCGCTTACGACTCGCTGAATCATTACGCTCACAGCCTTGAAACTTGCAATAATAAAAAAATTTTTAATTAAAGAAAAAAGATGTGACAGTTAATGCAAAAAATGTATTGAATAGGCAGTATGGTATTCGAAATTAAAGATATATCCGAAGTTTGAATCGATTCAAATTGAAGTTTCAAAATAATTTTCAGTCTAAACAATCTGAACTGATTATAGAACTTCATGTCGAATAAAATGAATCTCGAGACATTATTTGCATGCACCTATATATCAATTTCTCCTGAGACGAGTGAAATGTCCCCGATCCTTGAAACGGCGGACCTTTGCTCCACGTCTAGACACGCTGCTCAAGCATGTGCGTAAAGCACCTAGGAAGCGGTTTTGTAACATCGAGACAGGTGTTCTCGACATTGCGCCACGCCGTGGCAATTTGTCTCGCGTGTACACATACAGGGTGTCCTCCGAGAAGTTGTGTACACAAGAATCCATTTTTCTTGACAAAGTATTTAATTTCTGACATTCTTACGTTCATCATTATCAAATTGTATCGAATCATCGTTTTCTCACGAAAAGCTTTGAATTCACCTACTCAATTTTCGGTAACTCTTCACGGAAAAAAAATTAATTGGGTGGTACAGCAAAAATTTATAATTTACTACGCGAATTCAACATCGATAGTTAAGAAGATTTGATGATTTAACAAATCGCTAATGTTATTCAGCTGTCAACTTTGCTATTTTAACATAGAAAATTGACTGTCTGTATATTACAATTGTAGATTTGCTGAATCAGTGAAGTTTGCAGCTGTGGTTTTTTTTCTGTGTTGCAATATATTTTTTCCTTAATGTCAAATCTTCTTTTGCCAGTTAAGTTTCTGAATGAAATTCTTGTCTTATACGAAAGAATAGAACGCAAATTAATTAAACGAGTTTACATTGAATTAAATGAGATTTGTTGAAAGACTTTTATAGGACATACCCTGTATGTGACAGTGTTATACGTGCGTATTCTCTCCGTTCTCGTAATATAGAGATGCCGATGGAAAAGTTATATTCCACGTGCCCTGCGAGGCTTCGACATTCCGTGTATCTTGCGTATCTCGCCGTTGCAGCGATCCAAATAAAAATTGATTCGGCAACAACCGACGAGATTGGCACATTATTGAACATAAGAGTTGTACCATGTTGACACAAGAGATGTTCAGATACCTTACGATATATTTTACTTCCAACATTGGATACTTTTCAAACATTAGGAAAAATTATTAAATATCGATTAACATAATGTTATATCGTGGTAATTATCATTATTAAGTTGATGTCTAGAAGAACTCGAAATAACGAGATACAACCGAGAACAACCGAAATTAGAAGATCTATTTGATAGCAGAGAAATCTATTAGATCTATTAACATTGATTATTTTAATCCCTGCTGCGCGGAACCTCTGCATCAAAACATTAACGTTCATTCTCGAGATGTCCGACCACTTAGGGTTATCCGCTTAGGGTTACAAATTCTTCAAGCGAAAAGTTCCTGCTGTGTGCGTAAAAAGTCGCTATTCTCCCATCACATCCACGTGCATTCCACGTGCGTCTGTTGAGCTCTCGAGCTCGGAAGAATAGCGCACTTCCACGGCGGAATTTCGTTCCACGATTTACCGTTGTACGTGCGCTCAACGTCAAAGGGGAATCCCGCGAGGAAGCGCGGAAGGGTTCGCGCGATATTGCGGATACACGTGAGGTGTAAACGTGCCCCTCTGTTGAGAAATAGCGCGCCCGAGGTAGTCGTCTCGCGAGGTCGCCGTCGGTGCTAACGGTATATACCTTTCAGATATATACGTCTGCATATATGCCTAAAGGCGGATGTATACAGATACAGGGTCGCATTTGTAGAATTGGATGTATCATCAATTGAATGTCGTGTCGATATTCAAATCGTTCGATGATGCGTGCACATTCGTGAATACACGTCGTACGTAAAGCGAGGAAAAAGGATATTGTCCATGTCGTATCCTTCAATCCTTTTCCTCACCATTCAATGTTCTCTCTCATATCTCTTCATCAATGACTGATTAAATGATTGATCGACGCCTGAACGATTATATATATTTGGTTGAACAAATTTGCTGACACTAACCTATAATAAATCGTAAGGAATTAATTATATTTTAAAAAAAGAGGTTATAGAAATCGATAATCCTCGATGTAATCCAAACGAGAAAAAAATTTTAAGCATTAAAAGAGAAAACTATAATGACAGGAAATATGATTCTTACTGATGATTTTTGTAATTTGTGA
>NW_017259534.1:614478-633174 GCF_001594045.1 Atta colombica | reverse complement strand
ATAAGTAAAATTTTTCATTTTTTTAGAAAGCTCTAAAATTTGATTATGTTAGAATTATATAAAGTCTAAATATTTAATAATTTATTTAAACAAGCAAGAAAATAAATTTCAAATGATGCAAAGTATTTTATGGTATTTTTAAAGATAAAAGTGTTGTCCGGATTTTTATTTATTTTGAAATAGGCGAAATATTTCGGAAAAAATTCAAAATTGATAAAATATTAGAAATATTTATTGTGTATCTAATAAACAATATGTGATACTACTTGTGCTGATTATTCATGATGTTGAAGAAAAATGTTTAATATCTCTGGAGTATTAACGAAAATTCTTTTCATATTAAAATACTTTTAATATGATCAGAGACTTATCAAAATCTTAGTCTCCGTAACGAATGAATTTCTGTCAATCTGTTTCGGTTGCTTTTACGCGTCCATTCTTGTCTCATGTTTGTGATGTTACGATGGCTCTTTAACAAGCGAGAAGAAATCCTGACATTCATCGTTTGGCATTAATAATGATCCCCATGGTTAATATTATCTTTTTTCACATCTTTAAAATTTAAAGAATTTTTAAAGTTCATTTTGAAAAGTTGACCAACAACTAACGATTTATTATAGTGATTTTAAAATATTAAAAACATAAACTCTTCAACAAGAATTGCTCCGTGTTTCTTAAAACATGATTGAGATGATAGTATGAAGTATCGTTTACGATCAATTGCGGCATACCGAGTAGCTGTATTTGAGTATATTTCTATATTGCTAAAAATATAATAATCACGTCGCGACATGCGGTGAAAGTGTGCGAAAAGAAGCTCGGAAACGGTGCCGGCGCGTAAAAGTAACGTGTGCGTCACGTGACAGGTTCAAGACAATGACGATGTGAAAGGGAACGAAGGAGAACGAGAGGAAGTGAGCGAACAATGAGGAAGACATGCTAAATTCCTCATTCTCGAATATGCACGGGGACAAGTATACGTACGAGAATGCCAATAACAAATATCTACATGAAGCGGAAGATTACACGCGAAAGAGAAAACATGGTAATGAATGCCGTTGTGGCATTCATCATGGAAATGTACCTAAAAGAAACTTCGTAACGCGTAAGATATCCTCGAGGAAGACTTTAGCAAGCTTCGGTTTTTCCTCGAGAAAATCTCAAGGTGATATTTTTTTCTCTGATTCTATTAATTTTTTTTTAATTATGTATTTTTTTTTAATATGTGAGAAAATAGTATAATAAATAATATTTCTTCTTCTTCTTCTTCTTCTTCTTCTTCTTCTTCTTCTTTTTCTTCTTCTTCTTATGTTATACCTCTGACCTGTTACATCTCTCTCATTGTGATGTGCACACTGATTATTTAATTATCGCGAGCATATGGGATCTACAGTTTTAATGCCGATTCCGAACGATGGATTTTTCAAGAGGTGTTTCTGTGGGCAAAGATACTCTCAAGAGGTTGCTGGCCTTTTCCGAGAGGAGACACGAATGTAAATATTTTGGTTCCTACTAGGATCGAATTTGGGATCTCTGGCATGATAGACCAGTGCGCTGTATGCCATATCACGCTTTCACACTCATAATAAATGATACAATATAATAGAATAAATAAAGTAATAATTTATAATTAATTAATGTATGTATATAATAACAAGAATAGAAATTGCATTACCATCGATAATAAAGATTAATGTATACAGATTCGCGCTCTCTTCTATTTTGTTTAAACAATCTTTTGTACTTTCTGTAGATTTTTACGTTTAATATTATTTCATCATACACATGAATGTTTCGTAATTTATTAAATCCGGAATATTACAGCATTTAATATTAAGAAAGACGGTAAATGTGTTGCGCGCAAACCCTCAAGAATTTCACCGTCTTACGATTCCGCGAGCAATAGTGAACGCGGTGGCGGCGGCGATCGTTCGAAATTTTGCCGCTGGCGATATTTTGCGGTAACTGCGAATTAATTCAGAGCACGTACAAGAGCCATCAACGGCCGCCTACTCGCGCAAATTTCCTCGGGCACGGTAACTACCTGCCACGTTATGATAATTAAGAAATCGCGCGAGCACCAGCTATCAGTCAGGATAATCGAGTGTCATCGATAAAATTTGACGGTGGCCTAATACCATGTCGTCGAGTTCTACGATGAGATTTGTTTTATCGAAGTCGTGGAATTTACATAATTTGTAGAATCATTCATTAGTATTTCATGAAACTGATAATAATCCACATTTAAGATTTAAATTTGGGTCGGCATACATATGGAATCTTTTTGTCACTTTATTACTATGATTGATTATTGATTTTAAGATCAATGATATAAATTATTACTATGAGAAACGCAAGATATGTGACAAAATCTCCACAAAGAAGGAGACGATACATAAGTTCGATATATGCGTTAATATTAACGAAAAGAAAATGGAAAATGATTATATATGCATATATAATATAGAAAATCACATTATTTTTCATTTTTTGTTAATATTGATATTAATTCATATATTATTTTCTATTTTAGACATAAACAACGGTAAAGGAATATTATAGATGAGTCTTATACTTTTCGCTTTCATTGAACAATGCTATATTTATTGATATGTTAGAATATATGCTTATATATTATCGCTGTCATTTATAAACGTCTAATGAAGCCGTACACGTGACATGTTGCAACAGTCAGTCTGAATCAATCCCTGATATACGGTCGTCGACTATGACATGAGCACAATCGTACGTACATCAAATAATGACATGTTGTCAATTTACATAACGCACCTCCGACTCGTGAATGATAATTATCGCATTCGTTGTAGCGAGAAGAGAACACGAATCGACGCATTTCCGAGGTCGTGTCCGATTCGGTCGACGTTTCCCATTTATTTCCGCATTCTGCGATTATTAAAGAGATATCACATCGCGTTTTTTTCAATAAGTCGATATCAGAGAAAGTCGTGTGTCTCCATCGCGATGCTTCCCTTTCCTATTGTCGTAATGCCTTTGGAAATTGCCAATTCCATCGAACGGCGATTTGTCGAAAATTATCGTCGTTACGTAAGGACCGTCGACGCAATCGCGAATTTCTTTCTCTGTATTCGGTTACACGATAAGATTTTCTAAGCTTAGCCACGATAGAAGTGTGCAACGTGTAATTTTTTCGTCATGTAAAAAATTTATATTATTACGATTTTTTTTTATGATAAAAATTTTACGAAATGTATGTTTCATTTGCGCAGGTGCAAAGGCTCGCCGATTACGAGAGGTATCTGGGACAAGAAGCAAGGAGCTTGATAGATAGTGAATGCATTGACAGCGGATCGGTCCTCCACCGTGGACAGTTAGAGGGTGACCTTCATCGCATCCAAGAATTGTTCCCCGGTGATAATTTGCGGCTGCACGAGCGAGACGTTGTCACCACGGTATGACACGTATCTCATTGATATAAAATATTTTTTGCTATCTGTAATTCCGAAAGATATTCCAGCAAATGAGAATGGATTAAAATGGATTGAAATTTTTTTCTATCCGAATGCGAATTTTAAATAGCGAATACTTTTTTTGGATTTAATTGAATTCAATTGGATTCAATTAGATTCAACTGGATGCAATTGGATTGAAAAACTGCATTTCCTATTCAAAATTTTGAATTGAACATATTCACAATGTATGTATTGTGCACAGAAAAAGCTAATATTATTTTTAGATTGAAAAGCATAGAGAGATATGCTCCATGCAATTCCTATAAATGAATAAATATGCATTGAAAAGCATTCATTTTAACATTCGTGAATCAATATTTCTGAAAATCTGAATCCATCTCAATTTATTTCAATCCATTCTCGTTTGCTGGGACGATTAGGACTTCAATTAAAAATCGCGACGATGATAAAAATGTTTATGCAAAGCAGCCTATTATTTTTCTCGTGAAAAATATATACGAACAGCGACAAACAACAGTGCTGACGAACGGTATCGCGGACAATGCGCCTTGTAATTCAATCTTTCTCACGGTCGTTTAGACGCATCTCGTTTTTCTGCGTTCGCGAAAAATGTTCGCGTGTCGTCGGCGTGGCGGTTGGAGCGGCGTATATACGCACTTCCTTCCCACGTTCATTCGCATATCCATCCGGATATGAAGCGTATATCTGATAATTTCTCTCAGCTATATTTTCACCCGACTTGCCCGCTGATTATTGCGAATGATGAAATTGACGGCGTGTCGTTCGTTCAATAGAGCGCTCACTTTCTGTGTCAGCACAAAAAATATATGGAAATAAACTAGAAACTATGCCACCGAGATAGACTGGCAATAATATGACAATGGAACGTACTTATATTATTTCCGTGAAAAGCATGTCATTCTTTTTTCGGTACAAGCGAAAGTTAATATTATAAAGAAATAAAAAGAGTCTTATAAAAAAGAGAACTTTGCTTCTGTCTTTAGATTCCGATATCGTGAATCACGATTTTTCTTTAATATCTCAATGTATAATACATATTTTTTCTTGCGTATTTCGAAATTATATAAGATCAGCTTTTTTCTTGTACGTCGTGGAATGCAAAAATTACGGATGTAATTTTATTATGGTAAAAATAACAATCATTTAAAATTATTTTTTCCTATTTCTATATTTAAGAAAAAATATTTGCGCAGTTGACTTCGAGGCATTTTTATCCCATAAAATATTGGTGTCTATCGGTAATCACTCGAAACTTTCGCTGTTAAAATCCTCGGGCGATGCACTTTCCAATGCTATAAATAAAATATAAATGATAGCGAATAATCTATCTGACGTGTTGGACAATGCCTAGTCTTTTATACGTTGCAACACACGATTACTATGAGACAAAAGTGTGTGTGTGTGTGTGTGTGTGTGTGTGTGTGTGGTGTGTGTGTGTGTGTGTGTGTGTGTGTGTGTGTGTGTGTGTGTGTGGGTGGGTGTGTGTGTGTGCGTGTGTGTGTGTGTGTGTGGATGGGTGGGCGTGCGCGCGCGCGCGCGTGTGTGTGTATTTGTGTGTGCGTTACTACCCAATCGAGATCACCAGAAGTGATTTCGTAACCAAAAAAGAATGGCGAGTGAAAAATAGAGGATGTTAAACCATGTCAGAGAATCTAATAAGTTCATGTATAATATATTGATCCGATCCGCTACAAGAGCATTCGCTACTTTCGCTTGTAGAAGCGAAACTCGCCGGCCAATTTGGTAGTGACATTTTTTTAGGCGTAGCTTAATACTCTGCACATGTGTGGAACGTATGTGATGTTATACGACGCGATTAAATGCCACGATAAAATTAGCTGCTCTAAGCCCTGCGAAATTCCCCGATCGTTACAAGAAGAACTTTAAATTTATATTTAGATTTTGTATTTTTATTTTTGCATTTAGATTTTGCATTTAGATTTTGTTATTTAGATAAGCTAACATAAAAGTTTTTCCTCTTTCTTCTATGAAAAAAAGTTAAATATATTTAGATGCCAACAAATGCGAATTATATCGAATTAAAAATTTCTTTTTTTTAGAAATAACTTTAATCATTACTAATCGTCCGCTAAATTTTAATCTAATTTGTTTTCAGAAAACAAAAAATATGTTACGTAAAAGAAATGGTAGTACTCCAGTCAGGCTAACAAGAGGACTTTCTCAAAAAACTCTGGATACCACGGACAGTACTTCATCTCCGACGAAATCGCCGACTAGGACTTTTCTTTTGGAAACGCCAGTTCAGTTCACCACGGTACGAAAAGCTTCAAGAAGTTATCAAAATTTAAATTATGCGCATACATTTGCACATTTTAAGATTAAGACTTGATTAATGTTAAGGCGATCGGATTTTAAGACTTATTGATTTTAGGGCATGCAATCTCAAGAAAGGCACCTCTTTCTCTTCACTGACCTTTTGCTTATTGCAAAAGCCCGTAGCAGCGGAAACTTTAAGTTGAAGCAAATTGTAAAAATGAGTGAACTCTGGCTCACGGCCGGTCACATAGAAGACGTGGCAGAAACCAGCAAATCCGCTGAAACCAGCTTCGTCATTGGCTGGCCTACTACAAATGTTGTAGCGACTTTCATGTAAGCAGGCTTTTTTCCAAAACCGATATATCTTTATTATATCCAAATTCAATTATAATGATTAAAATCTAAATAAATATCAGTAGTAGTTTCAGAAAGCTTGCAATAATTACCATGGTGAAATCATCTTTACAGGACCGCCGCAACGCGAGATCTCTGGTGGGGACGTTTGAGTGATCTCGTGCAAAAGGAGAGCATGAAGGAGCCACCAGAAACGAACATTCAAGTCGTATATCATGACAACGACACACACACCGACTACGTAAGTATGCCCCATCTTTTCACGCAAAATACATTCACAGTCACATCTTCCAGTGATGAGAGTATAATCCATTCTTTGCGCACTCGAATCCGCGGGATTTGATCATTCGACATTCCTGATAATATTTTTCTTTATGAGAGATTATCTTTTTTATATCGCAAATGTCGGTGCCGAGTTAGAATCACTATTGTGCCGGCATTCATCTTCAATCATCGTTCATAATTCATCAACGTATAAATGTATAAACTGCTTGGATCACGAATAAATTTCCGTTAGGTAAACGCTATCTATCGTCGGTAAACAAATTTCAATGAACCGCGCATCGTATTATTTATTTCTTTGTAATCTGGAGAGAGAAAAATACATATGTACTATTTTTCGCATCTTGCAGTTCAAAACGATCAAGGCCCGTTCCGACATGACAGCGCATGACTGCGTGAAGGAAGCGACGCCGCTGTGGGGTCTTCAAGGACCCTTCCAGCTTTGGGCTCGAACGTTCCCAGACGAACCACCATATCCGTTGATAGGACACGAACGACCATTCGCCGTGAAGATGTCACGTTTACGACATATGCTATCGACAGATGAGGGTTTCGATCTGGTGCACATCAACAATAGCGGCGTCGACTTGTGCCACTTCATTCTCAGGCCCGTAATGAAGACACCCGCGAAGAAGAACAATAGATCGAAAATAACGGGCTTGTTGCGTCGCTCGTTGTCGTTAAATACAAACCTCTTTGGCGTACCTCTATCACGATTGGACGAGAATGGCCTGCCCAAACCCGTTCTCGTGATGTTACAGCAATTATTCGCGAAAGGTCCTTTCATGCAGGGAATATTCCGCAAATCCGCAAATGTTCGAATTGTTCGAGAGTTGCGAGAACAGATCGAGTCCACAGGAGATCCTAGTTGTCTAGAAGATGCTCCAATTATAGCAGTGGCAGCTTTGCTGAAAGACTTCTTGAGATCTTTGCCGGATCCTCTTTTGACCTTCCATCTATTTCCCCTTTGGATGGACAGTTTAAACACACCGAGTCCTGTCCAAACCATTAAAAGGTTTATTTATTTTTAAGTTATAATTTATGTTAAAATTAAAATGATATAAATTTGCATGTCTTATCAAAATTTATATATTAATTATTTACATTTGTTATTGTTGTTAACAATATTATTTTGATAAAATGAAACTAATTGGAAAAAATTTTCAGCATTTTAGATAGGCTACCGAGGGCGAATTTCACATTGCTATCGCATTTAATTTGTGTACTGCATCATGTGGCGAGGCGATCGAAACGTAATCTCATGTGCGCTAGTAATCTTGGCGTTTGCTGTGGTCCGAGTTTGCTTTGGTCCTCGAATCCGTCGGTGAATCAGAGTAGAGCGATCCCAACAATCACGGAAATGTTAATACGTCACTGTGAGGATTTGTTTGGCACCAGTGTCACGCAGCTTCTCGGAGAAGATACACGCAGCGACAGTGGAGCCGAGGAAAGTACTGATAGTCTTCACTGTAAGTATTACAACTATTATGCTAATTAAATTAGTGTTAATTATATCAAAAGATATTAAATCAAAAGAAAATATTAAAATATTGATTAAAACATTTTAATAATTACATTATCCGTTATTAATAAGTCTCTTATGATGCAGCAGGTGGAATATCCTTGGATAGTTTGGAGTTAACAGAAGCACCACGTAGAGACCCTATGTCTTTGTCAAGGGACTCAGGCTTGACCTTATCAGATTGCCAATTATTCATCCCGGAATCGCCTGTAGGCTCAGAAGATTCTGCTCCAAATGCCCCATCGTCTACCAATTACGATAAATCTTTTGCGAAAGAGGAGAAATCTAATAATAAAACCTACATGCCAGTTTATAGATGCGGATGGGAAGAAAGATTGAATGGTTACGGCAATCATAATCATACGAATAACGCAGAGCACAATTTTAGAGAGGAAAAGACCAACGGATGTTACCCCAATCCGTCTCAATCATCTAATTTCCAACGGCAAGATTGGTTGCGGGCACAGCTCAAAAGAACACCCAGAACGAACAAATTGGACGAACACGAGCACAGAAAAGAGAGATTTAGTGACAAGGACACATATGATAGGGAATACCTTAGGCAGGACACGATGAAAGAAAATGTGGAGAACTGTAAGACTTATCGAAGCAGACAGTTAAACGTAAGCTATGATATATTAACGGAGGATTACAATAGTAAAAGCTTGCAACAGGACATCCGAAGCGCCGAACGGGTATCGATTCATGACTCGGAGCAGGATCTAACGAGTGGTGGCGATACACCTCGCTCTGGTAGCGATTGTTATGAGTTTAAGAAAGCTAAATCTTCCGAGGTACAATACGTGAGTCTAGAGTCACCGATGTCGGAAAAAGAGCGCCGTCGTCAAGCCCGTGACCGTGAGTTATACGATGACTTTGTTAGAGTAAAGGCAATATATATGGAAGCGCTTAAATACTGCAAAAGTAAGGAATCAAATAGTGAATCTGATGGTAAAATTACATATTGCGATGAGAGGAGTCGATCGACTGAGGTTTATGGAACTGCAGATGTGAACGATTCCTACAAAAGTGTAGTCGACCTCAGCGAGGATGAACAGGAGGAAAGAACTACATGGCCAGACACACCGCCACCATTGCCGCCAAGGCTTAGACACCTGCCACCGGTGCACATGAATCTCGAGGACAGGCATAAAGTGGCGGGTAGATCCAGGTCTCTACCACCACCACCGCCTTATCGACCACCACCACAACCTCGCGCTCCTATTACGACGAGGCATCTAGGATTCGGCAGATCTGTCGTCGACGATGAGAGCTATGTCTGAGAACAAATGTCGAATTTTCTACTGGTTCTTAATTATCGAATATATCTCTATTCCTCTCATTATCCCGGCGTGTATAATGTCCAAGTCGTAGAGTCGCTACGATGATTGAACCTAGTCCAAATCGAAACATGTATCGGGATAAAGAGATGGCGTTTTTAAATCGCGTCGTCGCGATTTTTCGTTAAGAGCGATGAGTACTTATCGTCCTTTTTTGATCAAACTTAGAGATAGTGAGATGAATGAAACAAAGTCAGACAGCGAAATACAAAATTCGCTGTTTATTCGTAACCGCCGATAATAGATCTTGGCCCGTGTTCTTGTCGCGTTTTCGATACTAAATGTGTTCATTCGATATACATTTTGATTTGAATTTGTTGCATAAACAGACGAAACTTTGATTCAGATGAGACACATTTGGAAACATCACCCGAATGGCTCAGTGTATCATTTTATTCTTTAGTGAACAATAAAAATAAAATGACATAGTGTTTTCGAACGTAGCTATGATTGTATCAAGACTAAACACTACGCTAAATCGAGAATTCGGGCCTGCGACTGTCATTCAGTGATTCAGGGTGCTTCCACGAGTGTTAATTCATATTATATTAGTAGTTTTAATATTTGTATTTAGATAGCTAACTAAGAAGCGTAGATTAAACAAACGGACAATATATAAGTAATTCTTTTCTTACACAAATAACGTTTATAAAAACATTAATGAGAGATGAATTTTCTATAAACATTCAAAGTTTTGTGAAAATACAATCTGATACTGCTTGTTAGCGGCGTAATAAAAGGCACAATAATGCGCGCGACGATCATGTAACATTCTGTACTATATTTTTTATCTTTAAACAGAAAATCTTTTATTCTTATAAATTAATTTTAATGGATGCGTTCTTCAAACCGAGTGCCTTTTTCTATCGATGCAACAGCGTGTTTATATATTTTAAGTTTATAGAGAAGCCAAGACCATGTTGTGGGAACAATCGTAACGATAACGTTATGTTAGTTATGAAGAAAACTCGTTTTCTAAAGAACATTATAAGATATTTCGTTTTGCGCACTCATAACTGATATCAATTTAAAGCTGACTAAGAAAGATCACTTTTTTCTAGTGTCATTTTTTTTTAAATAGCTTTGTTAACAACGCATTAGTAGTTGTGTTTTAACAAAATTTGATTAACAAAATTATCTCTTCAATATTTTCTTTTCCAGATACCTATTTGCCAGATTTTTCCTTGTTTGCATTGAATAATAATCTTCCTCATAATTAATGATAAATTTTGTTTCTCTGACAATTGTAACATGATTTGCAAATATAAAATATTGTGTGCGTGAATACAATTATCTTCTAATACGATTATCTTCTTAACGGCTATAGGATACAAGAAGCGTTGAAGTGTTATATACTATGCGACTATGCCGTTCTTTGTATATATTAAATTGTAAACTCTGTCATCTTTTATATCATTGAACTTATGGTACAATGTGTAACACCCATAAGATATGTATACTTATCTAAATTATATATGTTATGCTATAAAAAAGCAAATATATATATATTTCGTATTTTATACACTTACGGATGTTTTTCAATACAACCCGTTTGTTTTGTGTGACAAGATTGTTGCATATATAATTAATTATATTACAAAAATATTTTTTCTATTTATTTCTCAAAACTGATAAAGTATTTATTAAGAAAAATGGATCAATTTTAAATTGAAAAAATAAAAAAATTGGACAAATTAAAAAAATATTTTACAATAATTTCATTTTTTATATTGAGAATTTAGATTTAAATATCTTTTATTTATTTTATGATTTTTAAATATAAAGTAATCATAGAACATCTAAAGTCTATGAAAATAATATATTTACAAATAAAAATAATATAATAAATACATTTAAAATTATACAAAAAATTATACAAAAAATTTTCAAGAAGAAATCTTCTATATCAATGGCTATTGTGTGAATACGTACGCCATTACATTATCATCATTAGCAGAATACTGTAATACCTACTGTACTATTTTTAAGAGTAAGTTACATGATTGGCCACTATTTACCGCTACATATTAATGTTATTGTGAATTGTGAATCGTTTACTCATTCTTCCTTGAATTTGAATGTATTGAAAAGAAAAAACAATAGTAATAAACAATAATAAGCGACATGTCACAAATATTTAACAAATTGATCAATACACTGTATTATTTTACATGCCATAAATTTATGTCAACTTCCTTGGTTGTAAGAAATATGGGTAATAATCATTTTGTTCAAAATACTATTACTTTTTTAGATTACATTCTTGACGTTTCCTAATATGCTTTAATGAATACTGTTACTAAGTGCATAATAAAACTGGACACTTGTAGCCACCGTGAAACGATTTTATAGAAGGACGAACATACTTTCGAGCGGCGACAAGTTTGAGGTTACTCTGGATCAGAGAAAGTTGAAAACACCGCAGGGTAGAATATTTGAGGTGAACAACAAACCTTTGGCCTTAGCAGTAGCCGCCGAATGGGATGCGCAGAAGGAGACAATCGATAGAGGAAGCATGCACTTGGTATAACCAATATAACTATTGTATATAGGAATAATTTAATTATTTTATATTATTCTATTACATTCTACACTTCACATCACAACAAAATCATGATGGAGTAATTGTTTTGAATCTAATAATTTATTATATTATTGTAATCGTAGTTGATTTAACAGGATATAGAAATTTATTCTAGAATTACAAATATATTTGGTATTATTGTAATTTAGTAATTTGGCATTACCAGTTCATATGATATTTTGTATCTATTCTAAATAAACATATGCTAACATTTTTCTGATTTTCTGGTTTTCTATTGTAGACATCCTTGTGCAATACTGTATTGGACAATCCGTACAATCGTACCAAAATAGATCTGGTCAATCATATGGTGAACTGTTTAGAAATGGACACAATTTTATTTTATTCGAGTGTAAGTATTTATATAAATATTTATATTTTTTCAATACTATTTTTAATGTGATAGTATCTTGATTACAATAGTTTTTATGATTTTAGGAAGTGGATGAACTGTATCAGTTACAAATTGAAAAGTGGGAACCAATAGTTCATTGGTTTTGTGAAGATTACAATGTAGAGATTATGAGAACTCAAAGTATACAGACACCTACAGTATCTATAGAAACCAAAGCTGCATTAACGAGACATTTATTATCTTATAATTTCAATAGTATTTATGGTAATAATAGAATTTTGTAAGATAGAAATTTGTAAGATAGAATTTTGTAAGATAGAATAATAGAATTTTGTAAGATAGAATGGTCTATGTTTGTATATATTAATTGCTATCTACAATACAGGTCTTGTATATGCAATGGATGGATTAAAATCAGTTATTTTAACTCTTGCTACAGCTGCAAGAGTAATTAATATCCCGGAAGCTGTAAGTCTTTCACGTCTAGAAGAAGAACATCAGGTATATATCACCTTCTCGATTGGATTTGTGATAAAAATGATTGTTCATTTTGTTTTCCATTATCTATTATAATGTGTAAGTGATATATTTCTAGTGTATGTCATTTCTAGTTATGTTCTTTTATATGTAGATTTCCCATTGGGGCAACGTAGAATGGCATCACGAATACGGCAAACAAGATCTGCAGGCTCGTCTATCAGCGGCGATGTTATTTGTATATTTGAACTCTCATTCCGCTACTTCTCGACCCAAAAATGACGTCTCTAATGTAAGCTAATCTTATTTTAGATTATTAGAAAACCACTACATCAATAGATATAAAATTTGTAAGAACAACATGTTCACTGTAATATATGTATAACATAACATCGATGCCGACCGATTCCTCCCTTCGTGGTAATTAATAAGAACTGCGAGAGAGAAATCCCTTACGGACATCTAGAAGAACGTTTTCAGTGACGATTAGATAGGTTTAGATAGGAATGGAACAGTCAGGCCCAACCCATTCCTTTGTACAAATGCAACTGAAAAGACGATGAATTTATGTATATATATATATATACATATATATATATATATATATATGTGTGTATATAATAGATAACATAATTTTGTGACCCTATAAAATGGTTACCTTATCTTTCCTATTATGTAAAAAAAAGAAGAAATTGTAATTTCTTTTATATATTACCTATACGATGCTCCATGATGTAAACATACCGCACCGTTCTTGCACGAGTGGCGAATGCATTCATTACGATTGCATTCACCTACGCCACGGCCGGTGGCAGGACTGGAACCAGTCAATGGAAGAATTGTCGTGTCTGTACGCAATTCAACGTCGAATATACACCCGGAAAAGCCGGTATGAAGAGGAAGGTCATGCGGCAACGTTTCAAAGTTTTTAGATTTATAACCACCTGAAAAAGAATGAGAAAAATGTCCTCTCTATATATTTTTATTCATTTATCTCCATTTCATGTTAAGTATTATTTCATTTCAACTCCTATTCCGAGATGTCTAGATTGTATTAATGTTAACATTAGATATGAGTGAGAATTGAATAGCTACATTTAGCATAAAATATATGATAACAGACGATTGGAGTGTTGACATTATGCCAAATGTCAAATCGCCCTTCTCTGCAACAACGTACCGATATAGAGAACAGGCGATACATCGAGTTGAGTCATAGATCCTACTGCCTGACCAGTCACGTTTTTGAGACCCTCTACAGCAAGCCACGCTTCCTTGCCTCTTCTTCCGATTCGAAGAGTATACGTTTTACTTTTACCAACCGATCCTGTCACGCTCAGAGAGGTCAACGAATCGCTAGTGAAGATTCTTCGCACTCCTATTAAAAGATTATAATATTGAAATAATTTCTTTAAACTCTCTATGCCAAAACTTTATATAATTGAAACTTTATATAATTGAATATATATTATATATTTCAGTATATATTTTTCTATAAGAAAAATTTTTTTATTCTAGATAGATGCAATGTAAATATAATAAATAGAGCAAATTACAAAATTCCTCATAATATTTGTTAATATTATTTCCTAGATATTTTTTAGACTCATAAATAATCTATATCTATGCGATTATTGTTATTAAAGATATGACTGAAAAAGATATGAGAGCTTCGAATATGTGAAAGATTCTAACATTCATTGATAACTCATTTCTTTACATTCATTGATAACTCACCAGAACCCAAATCCCACGTGAGCATAATATAGCCGCGCACAAATGTTATCGAAAGATGGTCCGAAATGTCACGGCGCGGGCTTCTCTGTCCAAAGTATGCTATCAGAGAGATTTGATCAAATGTGCGCGGGATGAGTCGCAGCTTCAGTTCCATTGTGTCCTTTATCGAAGTAGATACGCCGTAGGCAATATACGACGCGAAGCCAGGGACGAGGACCGAGAAAGCCGGCCGCACTAGAATGACATCTGAGAGGACGATTCGCTTTGTAAGAATTTTGTTGCATTGCGATTTTATTGCATCGCTATTACTTCTATGAAATATCTATTGAATATTGTATTATTACGATTTACCTTCTTCGCAGAAAAGTCCGCGACTGCCGAGTGGACAGACGCAGATGAAACCAGTTCCCGGCGAGCTTACGCATGTAGCACCCATCGAGCAGGGATTGTCGTTGCATGCCGAATGTTCACACAAAGGTCCAGTATACCTGTAAACAGTTTTTGCTGCTGAGGTTTTAAAAATTGCTTCTACACTAAAATTAGTGTTAATCAAAACATTTTATTTGTAATTTTGCTCTTACTTTATTATATTCACACTATTTTTTCATTAGATGTATATAAAGAAGGGAAAAATTTGCGTAAATTAATTTTATTGCTATTTAATAAATATTTACCCCGCTATACATTTACAACGAATTCTTCCATCGCTTTCTTCACACGCGCCGAAATTTTGACATGGATTCGATAAACATAAAAATGATGTGCATTCTTCAATCTGGAACGTTTCTATAGAATCGTGAATAAAATGTCGCATAATTCCATTTATCTGCAATGTAATCGAAATAATTCTGAGCCACTCTGTATAAAACTAATAAACTTTTTATTGAGAAAGTTAAGTTTTTAAAATAATTGAACGATCTTCTTAAACCTCCTGGAATGTTAAATAATTCTTTATTAAAACAAATTCCTTTACCTTCAAGGAATCCATGCAACCAATGAATCCCATAGCTACGTGAGGAAAATAATGTGAGAACGTTAATGGAATGCCTCCTATGTACAAATTAGCATATTTTGGAATCATTCCTCGCTGTGGCAGTATTTGTTCGCCGGTCACAGCCATAGTGCCGTTCACCAGCAATTTAGCAAAACATTTTTCGTTTTCATCATTGGCAACATATTGAAAACTATGATAAAACGAAAATAAATGTTTCTTTCCTGTTAATTAAAGTTAAAAGAATAATGCAAATGGAATACCTCATATCGATGCCTACTTCGTATCCATTATCAATAATCGCATCGATTTCACCAAGTAACATAGTTTCTAATCCACAAGAAAACTGGAACTTTAACGATCCGAGTTCCAAGTACACCAAAGAATATCTTTCATTGTCAAAATAAACGTGTAATATAATTCCATTTTTAAATGTCGTTTTAAGTTTAACGTAAATTCGGAGCGTTGCGCTCTTATTCTCAGTCATTATTACTTCGACTCGTTGTCTAACGAAAGATTTGCCATTAAAGGCCGCTTGCGTAATAGTCGAATCTGTCTTACAACCATCGGCATACTGAATAACAATTATAATACAGACACATTAACTATTAATGTTTTATTTTGAGAGAAATTTAGTTTTAACTTTATTTAAGTTTTCCATATAGATTTACAAAGATTAGATAGAATCTATAGTTTCAATTTCAAAATTCTTTACAAATTTATTTTTTTATTGTTATTTATTATTATTTATTATTTTTATTGTTATATTAATCACTTACTTCAGTGATATTTCGCGGAGTTATCATGGTAGTACTCGTAGAACATTGAGTTCCGCGACAAGCGCCTATTTCTGTAGTATTAACTTCGATACTTGTAACAGTAGTTTGGCTTAACGAAGATATGCTAGTAGACGTTAACGAGGAAGGTACTGTGGAAGTGTCAAGTTTGATGGTCGAAGATAAGACCGATGGCAGTGTCGATGAGGTAGTTAAAGGTATAACAGTTCTTGGTGTATCTATGATCGTAGTTCCAAATTCAAATGTTCTATTTTGTATAGAATCCGTCGTATATCGAAATGTCGTATCGATGGGAAGTGTTACATCAGTAGCGTGATCCATGATAGCACTTGTGACGCTAGTTCTATTATCCTTTTGGCCTTCATCTATTGTAGGTTGATAGCTAAGAAACGGAATATATAGGGATATTATTATTAAATTAACACAAAAATTATGTGGATCTGTACATAATAAAAAAATTGATTCGATCTTTTAAAAAATATATATTTGGGACACGTTATTGGATGAAAATTCACTCATGTAATATAAATTGTATCTTAGTATTATTGTGGCTGCAGATAATTAATATTATTATTTATCAAATACATTGATTTCAATATTCTTCTTAATGAGAATTACTTCATTTCTTCAATCCTAATAAGAATATTTCATTTACCTAGAACTTGTCGCGTACTCCGTTACATCGTCTATTCTACTAGAAACTGGTAGACGTATCTTTGTGGTCTGATCATAATCGCCAGGCTCCTTAGTAATTTCACCGTCGTGGATTGATCTCCCAGTTGACAAATAAACTTCAGTACCTTTTGTTTCAGTCTCATGGAAGTAGCCTTCAGTAACAGTGATTGACGATATCGTAACGGGCTCCAACGTAATGAAATCATCTCGAGTCGAACTTGTTGATGGAACTTCAGTAAGAAAAATGCTGCTATCACTACTAACACTAGAATCTTCATATTTTGATGTCGTAGTTTTCTCCATAATTGTATATTTCTTCGTATAAGGTGAACTACTTGTTCTTGGGGATGTCGAATAAGTGGTAAAACTGACAGTCGATGGGGATGATAAAGATAAAGATGTATCCATTAACGAAGTCGATTCTTCAGGTGAAATTATGGCAGTTGTAGTTCCGATTAAATTCGTTTCTTGCTCAGATGTATCTTCCATTTCTAGAGTAGTTGTCGATGGAAAACTATATTCGCACATAGGACCACCGTAATTCGATGGACAAGCACAAATGAAACTATTAATACCATCGATACAGGTACCTCCATTGTCGCATTGTGCAAATTTCGATTCACAATCGTCATATCTTAGCTCACAAAATACACCATGATAATCAGGCACGCAGTAACAAACTGAACGATCGTCCTCCAATAGACATACTGCTCCGTTTTGACAAGGATTCTCTTTGCATGGCACGATTGCCTTATCGCAATCTTTGCCAGTAAAACCTTTAATAAAAACAATAAAATGTTCATTAAAATTTGTATGTTGTAATTAATGTTAGGAAAATAAGAAAAGCGGCATATATTATTCTTTAAAGAGTGCTCGCTCTAAAAGGTAATTAATGATAATAAGATACTTATAACTTCCGAAATTTAATTATAGTTTAATATTATAGTTAAATATTATAATATTATTATAGTTAAATATAAGTTATTTATACTATTTCTAGACAAAAATATCTGTAATTCATAGCAAGAATAATTTATTTACCGAATAAACAAGCACAAGTGTAGGAAGAGGGAATATTGATGCAGAGACCACCATTTCTGCATGGTGACGCCAAGCATTCGTCAACGTCCACCTCACAGAGAACACCGGTCCATCCTTTTCAAAGTGAAATCGATATATGAGAAGAGAAAAGTACCATTATGATAGAATAAAAAATGCAGAGGAGCAAAATATATTTTGTACGCACGTAAAAGTAATTTTACGAATTTCCTACCTTCGCGACAACGACAATAGAATGAAAAACCGGGTCCTTCGATGCATTCACCGGAATTTTTGCACATTGTCTCGTTGCAGACTGACGCATCGATCTCGCAATATTCTCCTAGAAATAAAACAAGAAAATAACAACGTAAAAATTTTGAATAAACATATTTGTCATCGCATACCTGAATATCCATCCAAACATTGACAAGTGATGCCATCATAATCAACGCAGGTACCATTATTAAGGCAAGGATGATTCGAGCACTCGCTATATCTTTGTTCACAATTTATACCTATTTTTAATTTAAAATGGTATTATTTTTATTAATTCTCGTATAATTTATCTCTTATTAATTTGACGAAATACAATATGACGAAAAAAAAAATGAATTACCTACAAACCCATCAGGACAGGTACAATTATATGCGGCAACACCATCGTTGCATGTGCCACCATTAAGACAAGGATCTGACCAACATTCGTCCCAATTAATTTCACAATTAATCCCCGTATAACCATCGATGCAGTAACAAGAATAAGTGCTATGTCATATAAAAAAATCACAAAG
>NW_017259534.1:613405-614378 GCF_001594045.1 Atta colombica | reverse complement strand
TATATATATATACATATATATGTATATATATAAAACAAGAATAAATAATATTAAATCTTTATAAGTTATTTTTATCCTAATATTTATTATACATTAAAAATATATGATTTTAAGAAAGATTTTTATAACTGCTATACAATACTTTTTTAGATGTCAATTTATTAATTGGTTTCAATAAATTAATATATCTTCATCTATCTTCCGCGTGCGAGATTCTAAACTAAAAAAAAAAAAAAATACTATATTTATCTTTCTTGTATTATACAACGTGAGCTATATCTGTCTCATATTTAACGAAATGTTCGCCTTATTTTCAGATTATTATTAAGATGCGTGCTTTTATTAAACATAAAACTATATGTATGTACCTGTTCTCATTGTCCAAACAGATCCCATACATACAAGGATCTCCGCTACAATCTGATCCTAATGCAAACATCATAATCGCGGTCGACAATAATATCAGAGCAAAAATATTTTTACACGTAGTCCTCGCAGATGATGGATAGTAACTCCACTTATAAGCCAGCCTAAATAGCCCTACATACCTTTATGGCATGATTATAGCATGATATACATACACACATGTCGAGTTATTGCTAATAATGTATAATAATGTGTATGATGTGGGCACGCGCGCTGGAATGTGTATAAGTGTATAGATTACGTTTACTATATGTCGTTTACTATATTAGAACAAGAAGTTCTATAACCATTATATGATAATGTAAATTAATGAAATATGGAGATATTTATTTGTTTCATGTTGAATAATGCAGTGCTTTTGTATAGACGTTTAATATATAATACTTATATTTATAATAGATTACGGAAATATTTCTATATAAATTAATATATCATTGTTATTAACACATTATCGTATTAGTTATTAAAATGATTGGAGAAACTATAATTAATTGTGTATTAATAAAAACAAGTGTGTGTGTGTGTGTGTGTGTGTGTGTGTGTGTGT
>NW_017259534.1:608538-613305 GCF_001594045.1 Atta colombica | reverse complement strand
ATATATTATATTATATTAAAATTCTAGATATATTTAATATGAAATTAGAAAAATTCAGATTAATTTCTTTCAAGTATTAGGTGCCTCGATATAAAGTACGATTCGATTAAATTAGAATAATAGTACGGTTTTGAGTCACGTTACTGTGCCAACGTTTGTCCGTGACCTTTCTCGTGAATTTTGGCATTATGTTATCAGCTAAAATGCTACAGAGGGAAAATTAATTACACTTGATCGGTACGATCTCTAAAAGGATATAAAAAGTGGAAATGATTCGAGAGAAGAGGACGGATCATCCTTTTCCATTACCTTCCCATTTCTGTACGACGGTGGGCAAGAGAAAAAAAAAGGGAAGAATGCGGGTCGTCGAGAAACACGGCACTTTCGACAATCTCTGTACACAATTACGGTATGCTGTAGGCATATATCGCTAGCGCGGCATAGGCCGTGTATATACGTTATTCTTGGCGATACCGTTCACGATACCCTGTCGACGATGAGGACTCAACCTGTAGTCTTAGCAACGCTCGACCATACAAATATAACTATTACATGCTGTACGCTTGCGTGAAGCAATCATATTGACATTAATTCTGACATTACTATTACATAAATAAAATTTATTAATAGAAAGAGATATATTTTTTGGATTTTTTTTGCTTTAACAAGGTCGTAGAGTATGTCTGCAAATTGTGAACCAAAGAGTTTGAAACTAACTTGACATAGCTGTATTATCAGCGCCAATTTTGTAATTATTGATGTTTTTTTGCGATAAAAAGTAAAATCTAGTTCTTTAAGAATTACAATATTTGCAAACTACAGAACACGAGACACTTTAGTCATGCGAACAAAGTCAAGAAACAGATCAATGTTACGCGCGTTTACAGAAGAATAAATCGATACATTTATTACCGTGCAAGGTCGTAATGATATATTGTTACATCCGTTGAATGAACTTTCCGTCCCATGGAAAACTTTGATCAAAATTTAAAAAGACGCAGATGTATAATGAATAAAATATAATCTTGTGCTTTCTCCAAATGCCAAACGAATTGTTTATTCAAATATTTAAGTATTTTATTTGCAATCTGTTGACATCTCACAAAATGCTGTGTGTGTAAACTGTAAACAGATAGGCAAGTTGGCTAATTTTTGGTGTCGATGTGCTGCCAAATTATAATTCTATTTTAAACTAAGATTTATAACGAGAGCTACTCATAGAAGCGTTATTCGCGTGCCTCCAATTAGACATCTTTCGACTTCGTAATATTAATCCTGATCTTAATTATATAATTAATTTGTAAGATGATCCGTGAATACGTATTACGAAAGCTAAAATTCTCTGATACTTCTAACACCGGTCTGCGGTATATCACATCTGAGGTATATCACAAAGGACGAGTATAAATATCCCAGCCTCGTCATCACTGCCTCGTTGCATTCTTGTTATCAAATAGGTTTCGTATATGTCAATTTTTCTGAAATTCTAGAAATCTTATGGTCAATTAAAAAAATTTTAGGTCAGATTCATGAATATCTCTCTGTATTTGTAACGATTAGAAATTGATCTCATTATAAATTAGAATCAGCTTTATCAAAAGGAGAATTCTATTTTGCAAATATTGTAAGATCTCAACACCCACTCGCTATTTTTGCCAATCAACAAGGTTTTCCTAGCTCTTAAATTTTCTCCGTTTAGTTATACGAAACTGGCTCAGTGCCGTGAACTGATACGTTTCATCATCTATATAAAAGAAGAAGATCAAATCGTCGAGGGGGAGAATCGACAGGAACACTTATAAGCAGAGCACTATCGTCCAGATGGAACTGAATGAGACGGAAGAGTTGCTCAAGTCTCATCTGCGAGCGAATAATCTTTTGCAAGATGAACCCAGGTCATGGATCGTTGGTCGTTCTCCTCTCGGAGGTCGCGGTATATTTGCCACGCGAGACATACGAGCTGGCGAACTAATCTTCATAGACGTTCCATTGTTAATAGGACCACGATGTTACAACAAGTACTTACCAATGTGCATCGTTTGTTACAAGAACAATTGCGCTCTGTTCCCCTGCGATCACGGCTGCGGTTTGCCGATCTGTTCTACAGAATGCGAAAATTCCACGGTGCATGTCCAAGGGGAATGCCGATTCTTAAGAGAATGGACACCAATTTGCGGTTCTACCTGGTCCAAAGACCTGTTACTCGCAGTAGTGCCAATACGTGCTCTTACATTATCGAAAGATCAGTACAAACTCTTGTATGCTCTTGAGTGTCATACGAATCTTACTCGCAACTATGAGGTACGTTTTTCTTTTATATACAAGATATCACAATCCATTATAAATACAATCCATTTGTACAATCTAACTTTGTAGAAGAATGGAAAATGAATAGTTGAATCTTCGAAATAATATTGTTGCTTTATAAACTATTCAACAAAATTAAAGAATCACTTAAAATCAGCGCTAAAAGAATCAAATTAAAAGATAAGCTTTTTAGCACTGATTTTAAATAATCTTTTAATTTTGTTGAGTGGTGCGTACGGCAATAAATATTATTTTAAAAATTTAGCTATTCATCATATATCTTAGAGAATGTAATTGACATAGTCCTACTCTTATAATTGATATATGTACTTCAACATCAAGTTATCTTGTTTAATCTATAGTGTCTCTTTACAATTTCCTCATATAATATAAAAAAATATCGTATAAAATATAAAATAAAGCAACATGCGTTCATCTTACAACAATCTTACAACATCTTACAATATGCGTTCTTTATTTTTGCCATAGATCGACTTGCTCAAGAAAAACGTAGCCAAACTTCCTAGCGAGGAGCAAATGGAACTTATGAGGCGCACTTGCGGCGTTTTCAATACAAATTCGTTCGAAGTTGTGGTTGTACCTTCACGGGACAAGGACTACACCACGAGTTTACGTGGTCTTTATCCAATGGGAGCATTACAGAATCATTGTTGCGTGCCAAATACCAGGCATCACTTCGACGATCAGCAACGGTTGTACGTGAGTGCCGTGCTGCCTATCGCTGCTGGCGAAGAGATCACCATGTCCTATACTGATCTGCTGTGGGATACGTCGAGCAGAAGGCAGTTCTTAAAAGTCACCAAACGTTTCTCCTGCAATTGCAATAGGTGCTCCGATCCTCTGGTATGTCAATGTTGCGACAATATCTCGCAACGAAAATTTATACAAAACATTCTTATTTCTCCTAGGAATTCGGTTCTCAACTCAGCACGCTTCTCTGCGCGAAGGACAATTGTTCAGGATGCTTGTTACCTCGTAATCCTCTCAATCATGAATCATCATGGATTTGTGATAAGTGTCAAACCAGTGTAAATTACAGACAGGTAGTATCTAAGAACTGAAATATAACGCTACATTTTTATATGTAATAAAAATAATTGAAATAATCTATGATTCTTTCTATAAGAATAAATGTATTTTATATAATTATTAATTTTAGAAAATATAATATTTGCGTATTGATAAGTTCGCGCACATTTGCATTTGCATGAACATATGATTAAAATTACAATATTTCGATAATACCAAAGTTTATCTTGATTTCTTTTAATGAATGTGAATTTCGTTGCTTTACAGATCAAATGTATTCATTCAGGATTGAACACATTTATATCCGATGCTATGTATAAAACTCCGCGAGAAATTCTAAGATTTACAGAAGCAGTACTATCGAGATTGGTACCTGCCACTAATTATATCATGATGGATATGAAATATCGTATAATATCTTACTTTGGCAGAGCCCCCAACCTTAAATGGGAAGGTAAGATATACGTAATATTCCATAAATATTATTGTGACATAGAAGCCTTTTACCTTTATGTTGCTCAATATTGCATCATAGTGAAATGTAATTCTTATTGTTGCAGATCTCACGGATACAGAACTTAGAATTAAAAAGACGTATTGTGACGATATACTTTCTGTTTTAGACACTTTGGGTTCTGGAGATTCTATTAAAAAAGGTGATGTAAGAAATGTTTTTCTCCTATATATTAAATTTGTTGGATATATATTATATATATATATGGATATATATTATATATATATATATAATATTGTACATTAGTATTTCTATAAAGTATTTCTTTCCTTCATTCTTGTTCCTATGAACGATAGATGTACAGAATAGGAAAGATTGTAATGAAGATCATGTTCTTTTTTCTATTAAAAGGATATTCTATAATAATTTCAATGTAATATGTTAACTTATTCATGTCAAAATGAAATATGAAAATTTCAGAAAAATATATATATTTTAGCACATATTTTTTTATAATAAAGTAAAAAAGTTAAAATGAAATTTTTAATGTATTTTCTAATATGTTCCAGGTCTTGTTTTATACGAATTATATCGTACATATCTTGAATTGTTTAAACGCCAGATTTCTGATGATAACGATGAACAGACATATCTGCACATAAAAGTACGACGAATAATTTATGTTTATTATATGTATCCTAATTATTATTTTAAATCTTTTTTTCTTTTAGAATCGCGATAATGAACAACTGTTAAGAGAGGCAATGAGTATATTACAAAATGATGTTGGCGCAGCTTGTGTTCGCAAAAGCGATTAATGCAAACGACTATTTTGACACTGTTCTTATTTATTGCCAATATTTGTATACATGTGTACATATATTACGAGAAAGCAAAGAATGCGTCTACATTACAATTTTCACAATTTATAATTACTTATTTGATACGTATTTTTA
>NW_017259534.1:592685-608438 GCF_001594045.1 Atta colombica | reverse complement strand
TATATATAAATTTATAGAACATGATTTAAAATATGTGAAGATTCATTGACGAACTTTGCCAAAATAAAAATGCAAATTTTTAGACATAAATTATTACGACTTATAATTGCTAATCGTTATTCGAATAACGATTAGCAATTATAAATCATAATCATAGGCGTATTCCGATATACACTGCTTGCGAAATGCAATACTGAAAATCTATACGTGAATAGATTTTCAGTACTGGCAGTGTATATCGGAATACAACCAAGATAAGATTTGTTAAAATGACTATATTCACGGCTCGATTTATAACATCGATGTTATGAAACTGGTCAATTATAACTATTCTTCTGAAGAATGTAATGACTGTGATTGATCAGTTTTTCTGACTTTACATTGTTTACTTTGTTTACACGGATTGATTTACGCCGAAGTTATAACATCGATGATACATACGTCTACACACACACACACACTCTCTCTCTCTCTCTCTCTCTCTCTCTCTCTCTCTCTCTCTCTCTCTCTAAGACAATATAGATAGCACGAGTAATAAAAGAGTGTTACAACAAAATAAAATAAAAAAATTTTTTAAATACAAACCTTCATTTTCAGAACATTTTGAAATTTAATAGCATATTTGTGCTTCTTGTACATTCTTCAACGATTTCGTGTTTTCAAATTTATCTCGATTTATCTCGATAACAAATATTAATACATAATGTACGTTCCATAACAAAATAATGTAAATTTTTGTAAACTCTTTTGCTGACTGTATCCCACACATATTTTATATGTATAATATACTTTATATATATAAATACAAGAAAACAGTGACTATTTATAATTTTATGTTATGTACAAAACTTATCTTTCTCATCGCACTTGCTGTAATAAACATTTCGCTTCTTCGTACAAAGCAGTATTTGGCTTCAATGTTTCCCAATCATAGTCCACATCTTCATCGTAACTTGTATTATTATTTCTACAAAATTTTATTCTATTAATTAATATTACGTTGTTAAAGTTTATAATATAACTAACTGATATTTATATATCGTGGTTTAAAGCAAATTTTATTCTTAAATATAAGAATAATATAAAACCTTACCTATACAAAGTATCATCTACAGCATGCATTGCACCATTACCTAAATCTTGAAATAACCGATTTCGTGCAAGTCCTGTATGCATTAGCGCAATATCATTCAGCAAAAATTCTTTATGATCTATAAAAAAAAAGATATAAAAATTATTTATTTGCACAAAGATCCTGATTTCTGATTTTAACAAAACTATTGAAACTCACCATTCTTCTCATACTTTTTTACCAACTTTTTCATGAAATCTTCGCCCGCATATTTCTTAGATATACCGATTCTATAGTAAATAGCTTTACACTGCCATCGATTCTCCGCAGAGTCTTGATTGGACGGAACAATTCTCCTCGCTTGCGTTTCCTTCACAAGAGATTCCCAATCAACTCCTAAGGCATCACCTAATCCTTTTCCGCTCGTTTTGATGTCCTCCTCCAATTCACCATCAGAAATTTCTTCAAAGTCCATAGTTTCCATATTATCGTCTTCCATATTCCTAATACAATAAAGAGAATCAGATATAAAATTTGATGTTTTAGATATAAAAAATTAGAGTTTTCACAGAAATATAAATAAAGCAATCTGAAGCAAAAGAAATTAATTTTTTAAAAGATCGCATATTTTTCATTACAAATTACGAACTTAATATCAAATAATTTCTTTAACAAAAACGTTTTATCTCTTATAATTAATATTTTATAATCTATATATCTTACTTCAATGACGCTGTATCGATATTATCCTTAGATTTTGAACTGAAAATAGTTTCTTCTGCAGGTTCTTTCGGAGATTGAGCTGGCTCTTGTACTGTTGACTGTACATCACGGTGAGCAGCATCTAATGCTTTCTTATTTGTCCGTGTTTTATTAGTTTCCATATCCTGTTGAAAAATTATATATAAAAGTATGAGCATGACATTTTGAAATAAAAAAAAATATATAGAATATGTACTGTAGTATCTTCTTCCATGTTCAATATATCATCAGGATCATCGCTAATATCACTCAAATCACTCTCAGTATGAAGAGTCTGTAAAGACTCATCGGCAACGGACCGCTTTGATTCCACTGCGACAGGTTCCTTAATTTCAGGTTTATCCTTTTGCTGATTCTTCTTTTGGAAGTTATCCGTGGACTTTTCTCTAGTAGTTGTGCATAATCTACCTTCAGCAAGTTCCATCAACTTCTTGTTGATAGGTTCTTCTTTCATGCTGCCATAAATAGCAGCTTGCTTAGCAGAAGGATGAATCACTGGCTCTTCTCTTGTTTCTGGCGCATTATACGATCGTCTTTTGCTATAAGAATTATTTTCATTTAACATTCTTTAACTAATATAATACAGACATATACTATAATTTTCATTTTAATCATGTAAGACGGTAAGATTTTATGTTTACTTATGTTGCGTAGATTCTCCGTGCTCCAAGTCCTTCGTACGCTCGTTTCTGTAATGTGATCGCACGTGAACGTTCTGATTATCCCATTTTCGTGAATCATTAGGCTTCCAGTCGCTTATAGTATTATCATATCTGGAATTCCACTCGTCGTCATGTATTTCTGAACGAGGAAGACTATCTCTGCTTTCCCATAATGGTCTACTACGCCATTCCCTTTCTTCCCATTCTACTGTCTGATAACTACGATCTCGACCATGTTCTACATCACGGTGATGTCCCTCCCAATTATCATTAGAAACAGTTTCATCTCTAAAACAGAAAATATAATATACATAAATAATAAATAATAAAAAAAAATGAAACTTTAGTAACAATTTGAAAAAAAAAAATTCCAAAAAGAAAAAGTTTTTAATTATAAGATATGATTTTACAACATACAAAATCTTTGTTTTAGTTCTGATAAAAAAGTTATCTGTTAAGATAGAAACAATACACTATCTTAATAAAAGAATAAGAAAATGTAATTCAATATTATCTCGAACTTTCAAAGAACAAAAGAATAATATTTCTTCAGTTCATATTAATATATTAATTATTACCTGATATTGGCTCCACCACTTCTCAACTTATCGCCAGGATACAGAGGATGTCGATGATGATGATGATGATGACGATGATCATCGAAGGATGATCGCTCTGTAGTTTGGATCACATATCTTGCCTCTCTGGATCTCTCGTCACGAGCAACGCGTCTCTCTTCAAAAGGACTGTCAAACCTTCTACCTTCGATAGTCTTTCTCCTGTCATCCTCATGGATGTGAGCATGATCCCGATATTCAACGTGTGGAGCTGATTCTTCCTGCTCGTCCCAGTGCTCCGGCAATCTGCCGTAGTTCCTACCAAAATTCCTGTCCACTTCCATGGTGCGTCGCGGACTGTTTGCATCTCGACGATCCACTATTCGGTTAATTTTACTCGGAATGCGACTCGATTCTATTCGTGCCTGACCCTTCCTGCTGCTGTGCTCTGACGTGTGACCCCGTTCATATCTCACGCCAAACCTTCTGTGCCTGTCCCTGTCGTAGTGATTGTCCACCATGTCTATAAGATGCTCGCGAGATGATAGAGCAGGTGTCACAGCCACTACTGATGAGGAAGATGAAGTCGAAGGTACGGGTGGTAATGTCGCTGTTGATTGAACGCTCGATGACGGCGCGACATGCCCACTTTTGTCATGTAAGGATGCACGATCTAAAGACGTTTCTCGAAAACGATCCATACGATCCCGGGGTGAATTGACTGTCGACTTGCTGCGACTTGATGATACATCCTTTTCGACAACGGTATTTCTTTCGTATCTTCCATCCAGTCGTGACTGAGTGGAGCTCCGTTCACGCTCGGCGAGAGCTTTCGTTTCAGATCGTTCCCGTTCGCGTTCGCTTCTGTTTCGCTCACGAGTCCCGCCGCTCTTCTCAAATGACACATCCTTACCTAAAGGTCGTTCCTTGATTCTACTATTGTAACGTGAACTCTTATCCGCCGATAGGTTCAATGCCGCGGGTGAAATTACCGTAGACACATCTCTTTCGCGTGGTTTCATAGACTTCTCTCTTTCTCGGTCCCGATCTCGTTCTCGTATTTCACGATCTCTTTCTCGCTCACGATCACGTTCTCGTTCTCGTTCACGATCTCTATCTCTCTCTCTGTCACGTTCTCGTTCTCTTTCTCGATCCCTATCCCGATCGCGATCACGCTCGCGCTGTCTTTCATTCCGACAACGTTCCTGAGATTCATCCTTATCCTTATCGCGCTGAGGTTCTTGGCGCTGATCACGAGTCAGTCTCGAAGGGCGTTCGTCTCTCATCTCCTTTTCACGCTGACGCTCACGGCTTTTCTGTCGCGACTTATCACCGCTGTAGGTCTTATCATCAAAGTTGTCCTTATTTGTGTTGTTTCTTCGATAGTTGTCGTCTTGATTCGAAGTTATTATTTGTTTTGTTTTACCGGAAGACGGCTGCTCGTTTTTTCTCGCATCATCTCGTTCTTTGCTTTTATCTCTTTTGTGCGAATCGCGATCTTTCTTCTCTGCATCTCTCACGCGATTCGACGAGTTGCTTTGCTTTTCCGCATTCTTCGCTGGGGTAAGATCGCGTCTCCTCGATGGCGTTCGACTACGTTGTACTTTTGATGACGCATTCTCTTTAACGTGCTGGTACTTAGATGATCGTTCTGATGACGACGGCGGCGGCGGCGGCGGTGTACGTGAACGCACATCCTTCTCCTTGCACTTGGACCTCAACCGATCGTCTGATTTAGTTTTTTCATCAATAGCTCGGTTCTTTTCTTTCTCCTGTTGTTCTTTGATTTTATCGAATGATTTGCATTTGACAGCGTCCTTGGACAGACACTCATCCATATCACGCATCTTCTTGTAATGCCTGCCATCCTCCTTGTCCACTTCTCGATTATTCTTTACCGTTTTCGGCGAATCGCTCCTGTTTCTTTCCCGAATTTTGCTGGATGATGCGTGATGTGCCACAGAAACTTGCGAGCCCAACGTTGCAACTACTGCAGATGTGACTCCACTCGTAGATCCCTGCTGTATCGCAGGTGATCTAGCGTGCAATGAGCTGATATGCTTCCTGGTTACAGACGACGAACCATACTTCTTGACTGGTCTCGTAGTAAGATCTTTTTTTGTGGAATTGTCAAGTTTGCGTTTCTTCTTATTGACGGCTTTGTCATTTCTTGTTCCTAGTCTCTTGAGTTTCAATCTATAAAACCCATAATAGCAAGTATTTATATAGAACTCCTCAGCATGAAAATATAATGTACATAATAAAATATATGTAATAATAGATTATTTATTGAATATAAAACTACAAGTAATTTGTTTGCTTACAAATACTTGCAATTATATATTCATACATTATAAAGTACAAAGAATACTAATAGCATTTTCGACTCAAACGGGTTTGCACCGATTTAAATTGAATAACGTTCTACTAGTTGACATTATATGTTCTACCAATAGGAAAGCACAACATCATTAATCCAATCCAGATTGGTGCAAACTCACTCGGACCAAATACGCTATAAATGAGTATTTACTTTTTCTTTCTTTCTTTGTCCTCACTATAATCGGCAGAAATACTATGATGTCTCTTAGTCTTGATCTTTTTGATTTTCTTATGCGAGTCCGATGTGGATGTAGAAGAGGAGTCTTCACTACTAGAGCTGCTGCTACTGCTAGACGTGCTGGATGTATGCGAACTAGAGGAGGAGCTCATCGCTTTTTTCTTCTGCCTTACTTTATCCTTGCCATGTACTTCTTTGTCCTTCTTCATTTGTAATTTCAATTCCCGTTGTATCAATTGCCGCCGTCTCTCCAATACTTTCTCGTCCTCGTATTCGAGATCTGTCTGATTCCACTCTTCTATGTTTAAATCTGGACTATGCGACGCCTTTTTCACGATCTTCGATGTGAGCCGTTTGAAGGGATCCTCTGCAATGAGCTGTAATATCGAGAGAATCAAAGAAAAAATTTTGATTTTTTAGTTTATAATTTATAGTCATCTGCCAATTTTTACTCTTATCAATTATAATGCTAAAAACGTTATGTATATGCATATCAAATAAAATTGTTATTAAATAGAAAAATATGACATGAACTTACCCCAGATGTACCTGCGATCGCATTATCTTTCTTAGCACGCTTGGATGGGCTTATCAATGTGTGTGTGTTTGCGTATCTAATTAAGAAATAAGAGAAATGAGAAATTGCATTAGACCAATAAGCAATATAATGTTCTAGTAAAGAATAAAAAAATTAAATCAGAAATCAGATCTTTATGAGAAACTAGTCTTCGGTTATATTGTATTACGCAAAATAAATAAGATTATTAAATCAAAAAATAGCTGTTCGAAATATTGGAGAAAATATAAAATATCATAGAGCTATCATAGAGCTCATTTTAATCATAATTCTAGTTAACAATAAATAAAGTAAAATAATTAGCTGTTGCAAAAATTTTTCTACTATTGTCTTTATATCATAAAGAGAAATTTTTTTTTTTATGTGAAACTGCAAGTGTAAATTTTTGCAATAATCAATCAGTCGACTACTACTACGTACTTCAGCAAAGGATCATGACAAATGAAATCGGCACTCACTTGCAACTCTTTCCGTAGGAACAACTACCATTGAGGGCCCAATTTCTGCAATAATCCGATGTATTTTGAGCGGCGGCGGCGGCGGCGGCGATCGCTGGTTTGGTGCCCAACCTCTCAAACACACTCGGCCGTCGTGAAGAGTCTGTATTACATTTCGTAGGGTCAGCCGTTATTTTCCTTATGTTTGGTTTTGACATATTATCACCATAAAGCACTTGTATTTTCACAATGGAAGCGCATAACTGCGAGCATGCAGGCGTTTACGTGCCGTGCAAAACCGTCATTGATCGTCATGCGACAATATGACTTGGCGATCTGATCTCGGCTCTCGGCTTGTCTCGTCTCGCCGTCTCCGGTCCGGTCTCGGCTCTCGGCCGTTGGCGCGTAATACAGGCCAATACGTGCGAGAAGGAGAACAAGCATATCTATGCTGTGGCTGCTTGGAATATCCCCTTCCTCCAATTATATTTCAGCTTGTATTTGACATCCGACTGTCGGTAACTAGCAAATCGGAGCAAATCGGAGTCAATCGAAATTGGAGTATTGGCCGAAACTCCATGAAATCTAGCTTTACTATTAAAAAAAATTAGGATTATTTTATCGTCGCTTTGTTTAGCTTTTTAGAAAATATATTTTTAGAAAAAATCTATTCATTTTATTCTGTACATTTAATATAATGTCTATTCATTCAGAATAAATATAATTAGTTTTTCAATAAATAATTTTTGAATTCATAATTGATATTTTTGCTTGATATTGATATATCTAACTGGTAGACATCTAATTAAATCAAATCTCATATGTTGGTTGTTTTTCTTATAATATAGATTAATTATTATAGATGTTCGATTTTCTTATAATGGATGTTCATATGGTTCAATTTATTTATTCTGGAATATCAAGTTTTGATATTTTTTCAGGTGACATAGTCAAACTAAGGATCATACATGCATATATATTTAATAGTAATAAATCATAAAATTAATATCATATTAAATATATGAATTACTCAAGTCAAATTTTGATAATTGCATGAATTCACAAGACTGTTAAACTCTAGAAAGTTTTTTCCATAAATTTTTTATTACAACTTTACTGTAACTTTATCTGCAAAGGCATCTAGGATATTCGAATGTTTCAAAAGAATTCATCATCCATATTTTTTTATCAATTTTGCCTTAAAAATATGTATCTACATTTAATACACAATTATAAAATGCTTTACGCATTTATATATCGCAACGAAAAATGTAAAAATATTGCATGAATGTTCCACGTTTTATGGATGAATATCGCGTTACATGCCAATTGTTTTCGTCTCAATTTTGATCAATTTGCAAAGATTGACAAAGCGCGCGCGTGACATCCATCGATATTATATGTTCGAATCAGAAAACATGCGGAAATCGGATGACTTAACGAGTCGAATCATACCAATTAAATGAGAATGACCAATCGGACGCGTCCGATGACTAATGACCATGGAATAATGCCATATTGTCTCTTTCATAGAATCTCGTTATTTACATAAATATTCGTATATATATTTATGTGTGAGTGTGTATGTATGTGTATGTGTGTGTGTGTGTGTGTGTGTGTGTGTGTATATATATATATATATTTCTTTTAATTAAATTTAGTTAATATATCTCAAACTCTTCTTTCCTTCCACCCATTTTGTGTATTAAATTTTATTAATTTTGCATTGATCGCACGTATAATTTTGCATTAAGAAAAACATTGTAAACATATATATATTACCCTTAAAATAATTCTAATGAAAAATCCGCTTGCCGTTCGCATGTGTTTTTTTATTAGAATAAAAATAATTCAATCATCATTACATATTCTGATCAGTTTATCTTCGGGTCGTTTGCCATAACTCGATTAGCACGATTAAGTCAGGAATGCATTCGCACGCTAATTGCAATTTTATATCTTACATTGACCCACGCGATAACAAGGATTGTGCGCATTTATCCTCACTTCTCGATGAATATAGATTATATGGATCGCGATTGGAGGCAACGAATGCGCGAGCGAACGAACGAACACAAGCACATTATCGTAAAATTGGGATCGTTGTCGAAAAACAATAAAGTGGCGTTTTTCGCAAACGAGCGTATTGCACACCATGAAAGAAGAAAGAAATATTCTTATTACACGCAACATTTCCCGCACACTTGTAATTATGGTGATATCATCGGAGTGACGTCTCGTGCTACACTGATATTACACATATTAATTTTTGCCAACGTTACATACACAGCGAATGAAACCTACGGTAGTACCCCGCATAACAATAAATTAGATTGCATAACGATTTGATAAGGATTATACAACATCTGTATTTATATATGTATGTAAGCATATGACTATATATCCACATGGGCTTTTTTCTTTCGCAACATGATCTTCAGCGCAACTTTACATACAAAAATCGATTAAAAAAATATTAGTATGAATATATAATATGAATTAACATCTTGCATATTTAAAATATATGTATGTGTATATTAGTGATTAGCAAAATATAATTATAATTCTAATCGCGGCGTAAAATCGCTCTAAACAATCGTTCAAGAGATTGTTTAAAAGAGATGTAGACGCTACAGAAGAGATGCATCGCTATATGCTTCGCTATATCCACCCTCTCTTCTCTAAAATTCTAAAGCAATGATATTCCACCTCGCGCCACGATTACAATCTTTCCACATACATTATTATTTTATCTTTATATAATCCAAATATATATGTACGTAGGTATAGCGTTTCGTTCTGAGGTAGATCGAGTCAGCAAACAGCAAACAACTATATAATTCAAAGCTCATTTCTAAGTGCATCTAAATGCACATTCTAAATCTTTTACTATTATGATTAAAACTTGTCTGAACGTTAAAAAAAATCATCAATGTCAATTCTTAGTATTGTTGCATCAGCCGCCATCAATAATTCCGAAACCTTGATTAGTAATTACGTAAAAATGGAATTAATTAGACTTATTCGAAAAAAAATCGTTGACATCTTGAATATTTTTGAATCGGTATAATTAAATTTAACATATCAATTTTACCATACTAAGGCCAAAAGTTCTGCTGTGTGTTGTACACATTCACTGTAAGTTAAAGATTAAATTTAGAATCACACAACGTGTGCAACGTTGATTGATAATGGACATTGATGATATCATCTCTCTTTAATGTATTATAATTAAGTGACATTCGGCACTTTTTTCTTTGCACTTTCATCAGGATATATAACCGTTCTTTTTTTAATCAAATGATACCTTTGCAGCTAATTTGTCAAAAAAATTGTGTCCTTTGTTTGCATAAATACATTATTGAAACTATCGTACGTGATGCATGAAAAATGTTATATACAGATTGACCAATATATACAATAGGTGAAAACGCAGATACTTTTGTAAAAAAAATTAACGATTTGAAAGTCTAAAAGATAAACCAATACGTATATCAAGGTTTCGTTTCTTATTACATCAGTAAACATTTTCGGAAATAACGTATACAAGATATATGTTAATTATACGTTAACTAATAAGTTACTGTAAATCTGCTTTCCCAAGCATTTAACAGCAACTTTAAAGATAAAAAGCAATATTACCCTACATGTGTGTATAGACATAGCATATTTTTCTAAAGATATATACACGCGTAGACATCATATTTATAGGAAAATTATTAAAAATTATCGATGCCACCATCAGGAATACCGGCTCTAATATTCTCCAATACTTTGTTCACAAAATCTGTTGAATGATTTGCTATTCGCATTTCTGCAATCAGAAATTTGCATATGTATTAAAATAATAATAATTAATATGTGTATGCTTATTGTATGTTTTATCTGTATGTCATACTTATGACATTTTATCTAAGAAATTACATACACACACACACACACACATACACACACACACACACACACACACACACACAAATATAAATTAATATTACTCACTGGTAGCTAGCTTGCAACATTTTTCCATTTGTCGTGTAAGCTCTTCTTGAGTGTCAGGATTGGATTCAGCTAATTTAGCAGCAAGTGTATGTTTAGCTTGTGATATACCTTGTATAAGACGTCCTAATAAAAGAATTATTCGTTTTTCTCAATTTATTCAATATAATATGTTTCAATATATAGTATTTATTATTTCGATACTCAACTGTGTTCTGCTTCAAGTCCATGCAGCTTTATCTTATTTGCTTCATGTTGAGCCTTTTTCTTTAAACGGCATGCTCGTGAAGCTAATTTATTTTTTTCTTTACGCGTTTTTGGTCTTGCTGGAAAAGGTAATTCTGAAACAGGTGTCATATCATTTATAATGCGATTTAATTTATCTAGTTCTCGTCCGATGTTATGGAGCTTGCGAGGATTCGGTGTAAGATCATTTCCGTCGCCTTTTCGTGCCTTTCCACTATGTTTAATTCCTCTAAGAGCACAATGAGGACTAAATACTGGATCAGTTGCTTCATTCAAGACATGTGGATCTTCCAAACGCGCTCGTGCAATTAATCGCTGTCCTTTTGGTCCCTTAGCTTGAACATTATATTGCCAGAAAAATCTTTCTTTCTTACTATGTCTTTCCTTTCCCAATTCTGTAGTTCCTGTTCCTACTCTGTTATTACTTTGTTCCTCGCCGTCACTTCCACCTGTATCTGATAGATAAACGATGATTTATATAGCTACATTTTCATTTCTTTCTCTTTTAGTTTACAAGATATTTAATAAAAATATGAGATTAATTTAATCAATCGATTTTTATTTTGTACACAAAAATAATTTTTTATAAATTATATGACTATATTGTATACTATATATCTATATTTCTTAATAAATATATATACCATTATCACTGCTGTAGTCATCATAGTGATCACTATCATCATCACTATCTTCATAACCTTCATCGTGACTAAGAGGATCAATACATAGTGGATCTGGACTAAGAGCACCTCCAGTACTCAGACTACTCGTCGATCCTGCCTCTACCAAGCTACCAGTACTCAAGAGATGTTGCCGTGGTTCCCTGTGGGCCCAGATATGATCCAAATGTCCCATTGTCTGCGTTGGTGCAGACATAGACAATCTCGAAATTTTAGGTTTACCACCTATCGTAGAGCTATTATCGGCCTGATTAGATACTGGATTAAATGGATTTTCACCTCTTTTCATAAGTAGCTCGTGTAAAGTAGATGAGCCAATGGGCCGAGTTACAGGATGTGGTGAAGTCGATGAGCTTGCTGTTGAACTACCTGAATGAATTGTAATACATTATCATTTTTATCAACAAACAAATCGTAAAAATACAAATATAAGTCATCAAAAACACAATACTAACATTATTATCTAATTGTTTTTGCTGTTACATGTAAAAAAAATATTGTTGCTTAATGTTATTAAAGATTATTTACTATTAAATGTTATTAAAAGATTAAATATATTTGTTTTTTGACCATACCTGCAATGTTACTAGTGCCTGGACTAGGAAACGCAGTAGGACTAACAGCTTCAGCATTATCCACAATATTTGAACTTCTATTTAAATTAAAGCCACATGTATTTGTATATGTGGGACAACTACGGTGAGTTACTCCAGATTGAGGAAAACTACTAGGCGCAAATCCTATGCTACTACTAAACAGAGAGCCAGTTAACGGAGCAGCATATTCCATTTTTATCGGCTGTACTCTTCCTTCGGGTAATAACAAATCATCAAAATTTAAATCTTCCAGCAAGTCATTGGCATTCAATTCGGCCAGAGTGGGACCTTGAATAAGTTCAGCTGTGTCCACCTGAAATATGTCATCCTCATCCATCTTAAACGAGATGTCCATCTGATCTGGGTCCATTTTAAAAGGATATTCCATTTGCTCAGTTCTCATGTCCCATCCTGAGGATATCGCTAGAGGGGACGGTGAGAACTGATCATAAGTTCCTCGCGTGGTACCTCTGTGTCCTCCCGGTATCGGCACAGATGCCGACGCTGAATTCATCTCCTGGGCAGGTTCCTGCTTCACTATGTTATCCATTGTGCTAGATAGTGAAAAGTCGTTGTACTTGGAGTCATCCATCAGCCACAAATGCGTTGACGAAAAATCAACAGAGAACGTAGTTCTCGCGCGCGCTTCGAACACGCTATAATAATGTCAACAATTATACTTCTGGAAATTGTTTGTCTACGGAACACAAAAGTTTGCTGAATAAAACAAATCGTCCCAAACTCAATCTATTCGTCGTTCGACTTTGTATGTATCAGAGGCGAATATCGTGCAGTTGCAGGCGACGACAGTCGTTACGTATTATTACATGCGTTACAACGCGTCATTACAACGGCACAGCGACTGGACAATGTCTCAGCGCAGCGGAACGATAACGAAAGAGACAGAGGAAACGCGCGCTGCTTATCGCTCACTGAGCGAATTGCACCGTTTACAATTTTGATTGATTTTGACTCGTTCACGTCTGGTATCGCTCGATCGATTCACAGTGATTCGCAGCCTCGCGTGGCCTCGCGCATAGAAAGGCTCGGCCACGAGGGAACGGCTACTCTGTAGTCTCCTAATCCGCTTAAACGATACTTAAACGGGAGCTGACCTGTTCGGAGAGAGTGACAATGTGCACAGCACAGATTGAAAATCACATATTGGTCCACGCGCGCACACAGTTGACACAGTACGCACACATCGCGCGTCTCTTGTCAGTAGGCATTTTTCGTAGCTGACAGCATCTCGCGACGAGGCCAGAGTAGGTTTCACTTTTCTTCCCCCCCGAATCGTCGGAGTAGACCCGACTCGCGTGGCGCCCGCGACGGCGAACGGGTTTCACGGAAGCGAGAGGATCCTCGATCGCCGTCAAGCGAGCACGCTTATAATCGTGCAAATCTCGTGCTACGGGCTTTTTCTTGCACGTGAACGTCTTTGTGAACGACTTGCGGGAGAATCGCGCGAGAAATCGGTCGAAACGCGGAGATGTTACGACGTGTGTTGTTTGTTATTGTTTTGCCACGAGACTACGGGGTCTGAGTGATCGGTGATGTTTGCATAAATAGAGGAACGGGTCACATGACACATTTCGCGAACGAATGTCGACCAGTTTGCGGCGCTGACCAATCGTGCGCCGCAGTTTCCCTCTATCTGCAAAAACGCGCGCATCTTCTTGTGACTCGTTCTGCGACTTGACGCAGTATTGGCGCAGAATTGTCATTCTACTAACGTTATTTGTCGTGCGGAAAAAAGCGCGACGACGCTACCTCTCAAGGACGTCGATCATCGAAACTTCTGGACTGCGTTCGGAAACTCACCCGAATTATTCGAGTGCCTTATATAACGTTTTTTATTGGCAGAATTAGTGCGCACTCAGTGCACTTTAAAGCTATTGTACAAAAATCGACGTAAAGATATACGTTTAATAAAAATGTACTCATAGTCAGATTTTATATTTAAGGCTTTCTTAACTTTATCTTTAGATGCTCAATAGCCAAAATAATTCGTAGAGCATCTGAAGATAAATTTAAAAAAAACCTTAAATATAAGGCCTGATTATGAATACAATAGAAACGAATTAAATCGTGAAATATATTTTATTGTGCTATTTGATAAAATACACATTGGGCATTTTATCAATCGCAATATTTTATTTTTATCAGGGACCGCATATTCTGTATGCGTCTATGACAGTTGTCGATGTCGATATTTAATGATAGCCAATGGCAAGGGCTATCTTAGGAAAAAAGCGCGATTTTCATTGATTGTTACTATTTAACGATACTGATAACTGTCGGTAAATATGTACAGAATATGGACCCAGAAAGAAACATCCTCCTGAGAGAGTAGACATCCTGTGCCTCTGGCTATGATCAAAGTTTCACTACAAATGCTCTGAAGTGTTTGATAGATTAATTAGAAGAAAGAATCGCGTTAACCATATTCTTTATTCTTGAAAAGAAACATATACAAAAGTCTAGAAAAAAATTACAGTATACATTACGTATACTATAGTATTTTCCTAGAATTTCGTATAGGTATAATTTCTTTTCAAGAATAGAGGCCTATATTCTTGAATCTGGGCCTATATTCTGTAACTGTTTTATATGCCTACCGACAGTTGTCGGGGTCATTGTGCAGCTTTTTCACTATATAAAATATTTGCGCAACGATCCCGACAACTGTCGGTAGGCATGTAAAGACAGTTAAGCCCATTCTACAATGGAATTGTAGAATCGGAATCGCGCTCTTGGGCCCTTATTTATGAAAAGTATCGCATACAAAAAATTAGGGAAATACTATAATATATATACTATATGTATTACATATATTATAGCATTTCTCTAGTTTTTGTATGCAATACTTTTCAAGAATAAGGCTTGGTCTTTTTCGTGTATCAAACTTCGTAGGATAATGTCCACGTTATGGTGGTTCTTTTCCATACTGTTACGTGGATTAGACAAAAACAAATAATCAACATTAGCATTGGTTGCGTTTAGCGGACTCACAGTTGAGTGCTCGCTGCTATTGATGTATTCCTCCAGATCTAAAGTGCTGATTAAATAATTTAAAAGAATATATCAATGGTACAATACTGATGAGTCCATTGAATGCAGCCTGCATTCAGCAAAGAAAGCAGCTTTGGAACTATTATAAAATTCTTCAATACAATTGGTTCTTGTTTTTGGTTTCTTATGAATCTAAATGTATAAACCAATCATATTGAAGAATTTTACAACAGTTGCAAAGCTGCTTTTTTTGTTGAACGCAGTCATTATTTATTTATTTCTCGGGAGCTGTTCGAGATCGCTCCGAACGAATCCAGCGTACTTGAAATGTAGAATAGATTTGTTCTATAATAAAATCGTAAGCAGTAAGCCTTAAAAAATTAATTAATATTACCAATCAGTTGATTATTCTTCTCACACTTAACTGATTAGCCAAGTTCTTAAGGCCATGACAAAAAATTTAAGGCAGTAAGGAAATTAACATGTTGAATTGACTATTGCTTATGTTATGGCCTTACAACCATATGGCTCTATCGTGATTGGTCAATACGCTATTCGATAAGAATAACATGATTTCACCTTTTTTTTTATTT
>NW_017259534.1:580987-592585 GCF_001594045.1 Atta colombica | reverse complement strand
TTTATTGTTATCCTCCGCATTGTGTTTAAGATTTAAAGGGTTTCACACATGAAATGTATAACAGAGCGTAAGCATAACATAAGACTGCTGGACTAATAAGCATCTAGGATAATGTCGCCATGTTGATTTATATAAGATGCTTATTGGTTTAGCGGCCTTATGTTATACTTATATTCTGTTATGCATTTCATGTGTAAGCTCTTAAGGGTAAAGCGGGAAGCATAGACTCTTGCATAACGCATAACACATAAGACATAAGAAATTGAATCAGAGTTTTTTATTTCATGGAAAGAAAGAAAACAGAAGACTTCGATTGGTACATTCTCTTCATTACGTGTTATGTGTTATGCCAAAGTTTGTGCTACTCGCTTAAATCTTCTCAAACTTGCATAATCGCATAAACGTATGTATAAAGAAAATTATCCAATTGCATTTCTCATATAAAAACGCATGTAAAATGTGATTGGATAATTTTCTTTATGCATATTAGAGTGAGTATAAAGAGAGTGACGCCAATTAGCTAAATCCGGATCCTCATATGGACAACAGCGCTTTGACACCGAACGCTGATTGATGAAAAACGGGTGATGGGAGGATAAATTTTACCGTTACAAACAGTTTTTCACCAATTAGCGCTCTGGGTCAAAGCGCTATTGTCTGTATGAGGATCCGAGATAATGCATATGTTTATGCAGCTATGCAAATTTGTGGATATATCCTAATGGTGAATTCGATCATTCATATTACACTGTATCAGTGCATATTAAAAACTACTTTATATAAACTTAATGCAATGATACAATATAATCAACTTTGACAATGAAATGATACACATATATTTTGTTAAATAACATGACAATATCATTAGTAGATAGTTAATTGTTTAAAATATTTATATATATATACATATATATATATATATATGTGTATACATATAAATATATACTCTTTAATGTAGTGCAAAAAAGTGATCGAATTCGCTGTAACATACAACTTACTTTGAATGTATTCCGAATCAGATTAGCTTAACTTATTTTTTTCCTTAGATGTTGGCAATTCCATAACTGAGAAGTGTTCAGAATATCAATCATGTAACTTTTTTTTTTAGTATAAAAAGTAAAAAATGAAACATTTCTTCATTAACTTCATTATGGTTAAAATTTTCACTTTTCGCTTTTCATCCTAAGAATAAAGTTTCACAATTGATAATCCCCTAAACTCATCAACCATCAAACTCAGCTACTGGCTTCTATTGGTTACGAGTTATGACAACTGACGACGGTGTGCAGGGGATCGTATCTTGAAATGAGGTAAAAATTACAAAAGTGAGCGAATTTACTAGAATATTAATAATTTCATAGTCAACATCTAGTAAATTTGCTCATTTTTGTAATTTTCATCTTGTTTGAAAATACAGAATCGATCCCCAGAACACTTCTCGGTTTAATTACGGAACTGCCAACATCTAGGGAAAAAAATAAGCTAGCCTAATCCGGTTCGGAATACACCCTTTAAATACGTTACTGAAGCAGTGCTACGCATGCGCCAGAAAAGTGGCCCGTATATCATTGGTATTCTTTCTGTTTTATGTTACTATGGAGCACTAGACTGCTTTAGAACTTTCTTTCTTGCTTTCGATAAATATCAAACGTATAACTATCTCACTTTAAGTTCTAAAAGTGTACACTAGTTCAACTACTAGAAAACAGATCTCATCACTATTTAGTAAGTAATAGGAAAGTAGGACAATGTAAGGGTTGTTCTGTTGTTCTTGCTACCCAACGGAAGTCGCAGTTAGAAAAAGGTGTTGAATAAGTTAATTTCGCATAGATGTTCTAAATCGTGACATTAGTTCTCGTAAATAGAGTTCCATTATCAGGAAAAGGCGAAAAAGAATATTCCATTCATTGATTCTTTCGGAGGCTAGTGGCATTTATGCTGAGAGAAACAGTAGAGTAAGTACAACTACACAACGATAAAGGTTATTAATCCTCAATGAGAAACTCTTTGATAACAGTATTCAAAGCTCGATCTCTTAAACTTATTCTACTTGTAATGTACTTTTTGTGTCTTGTTTCTTGCATTTTTATTTTTATTTTTTGCACGGGATAAAAGTTAATGAACTTCGAAAGAAACAACAAACATATGATGAGACATAAAATTATCGGCCGTAAAAAGGGAAAAAGAGGGAAACGCTTGTTTCCAATTTCCTAAGAAACAGGAAACAAGAAGCACATTGTAGAATAAGCTTTAAAATCAAGCTTAAGATTAAAAATCATTCATTAGCTGGTTTCTTTCCAGATTCTTTCCAAGATTTAAAATGCATGTTGAAACGTTCGAAACTTCTCGAAATTTTTCAATGTTCCGCCATCTTTTGGATACTATGTTTAAAAGATATTTTAATATTTTAGATAGTATTTTTAAACGTTTTACATTTTAAACTATCTAAACAAAATTACCCACGAACAGACTTAAGATCTTGAATATAAAGTTTGATTGTGAATACTATTCGTAATCTTAGCGTTTCCTTTAGCGTCTTCTTTGTGAAAAAGGAAGTCTGCCATGATGGCTTAAATAAAATACGCGAACTACGAGGAAATGATGCTGATCTAGAGTATGATCAACGTGATGCTGCAAACACTGAAATGTTTTTTAATTGGTCAGTTTATAAAATTCTTTCTTCTAATTGGTCCATCAAATGTTTCAAAGCATTTATAGCAAGACTTTAACCCTTGAGCTATGTTCAGATTTAGGCTATGTTCCAAAACTTATTCTCCGAGGAAGATTTTATTCTATATGCTATAGTATGTGTTACGTGTATTATATATTTCGAGTAAAATTTTCCTCAGAAAGGAAGTTTTAAAACGTAACCTTAGAGTGGATATAAAAAGAACGACATCAATGCATAAAAATGCTGATTCGCTTCTCCATTAAGGACCGGTATTCCTCCTTTTGATAAATTTTACCTGTATTTGGTAATTCGCGCATGTAATTGGGTAATGTTGCTATTTACCCAACAGATAAAATTTGTAAAAGATGGAACAATCCTTATTGTTCGTTAGAAAGACGACTAGACTGGACATGCGCTGTGCGCGTCCATGCAGCATGAAAGTGTTGTGGGTTCAGTGCATAGAAAATCATTGCCATTTTTTTCGATTGTGTGACCTGCATTGTATATCTTTTTTTACAAGTTACAAGGGAGCCACACAAAATGTTAAATACTGTTATTAATAAAACTTTATATACATATAAGTTACATAAAAAGATAAATTTATAAAATGTTAATTTACGGCAGAAAAACAGTTTGAATCATCTCTCATAGATAACGCGAATTTTAGCTTTTTTCGTTGTACTTTAAAAATTATTCGAAATATTAAAAATGTTTTATATTAGGTGTAGTAAAAAGAATCCATTATTTTTGCATGAAATTGAATGGAAAAATAATGGATTTCTTTTTACTATACCTAATATATAAAACTTTTATAATAAAATTACTTCTGTTTATCCATGTCAATAATATATTTAAAAAATAAAATTTTTTTTAATTAAAAAAAATTACTTTAAATATGAAGTGCCACTACGGTCTGAATGTTAAGATGTTGTGATTGAACTATTATATATATTAGGTGTACAACTTTGCTTCCGCCGTTTTTTTTCCGAAATTCGAGGCTTTATTGTAAAAAACTGGTTATACATTTATGATTCAAAGTATTGTCCATCGCTGGCCACTACTTTCTCCCATCTTTCGGGTAGCGTACGAATCCCGCGTCGAAAAGCTGGTCATTTTTTGAGGCTATCCACGAATCGATCCAATTTTTTACTTCTTCATAAGACCGGAAGTGCTGGTTAGACAGACCGTGTGCCATTGATCGAAACAAGTGATAATCAGAGGGAGCAACGTCTGGAGAATACGGCAGGTGGGGTAGGATTTCCCATTTCAACGTTTCCAAGTACGTCTTGACCACTTTCGCAACATAGGGTCGAGCATTGTCATGCTGCAAAATCACTTTATCGTGTCTCTCGTTGTATTGCGGTCATTTGTCTTTCAATGCTCGGCTCAAACGCATCAATTGCATTCGATACCGATCGCCTGTGATTGTTCAGTCGGTTTTAACAGTTCATAATACTACACCGAGCTGGTCCCACCAAATACAGAGCATGACCTTGGACATCAAAATCACCGTTCTTGAAGCGTTGAAACCACTCACGACACGTTCTTTCTAATAGCGGCCTCACCATAAGTATTTGAGAGCATTCGATGAGCCTCAGCTGCAGATTTCTTCATATTGAAGCAAAAAATTAAAACCTCTCACAAATGACGAGAATTTGGCTCGTAAACTGACATTTTCAATCGAGAATAACTTTATGATGCAGACACAAATCGACTAATGTTTCTATGGGGTTATGTTGACAGATGCCCAAGTTTATTGTATGACGTCTATGATCTATTTCGACCACCACTTACCGCTAAGCGGAAAACGGCGGAAGCAAAGTTGTACACCTAATATAAATGAATTAATTTCAGAAATGATAATTGTGTGCCGATTGTCGACCTTTCAACGCAATCAATCTGAAATATTAATAATCCCCCCAAATTTTCCAATTAAAAATTAATCTTAAAAAACTGTAATAAACTTATTGCGAAAAATATTGCCTTGGCCGGGAGTCGAACCCGGATCTCTTGTATTCCGTGCAAGCGTCCTAAGCCTTTAGACTACCGAGACTTTAACAATATTCTTCGCAATAACCAACAATAAAAAAAAATTGTTTAATAAAAATATTGACGTAAATGAGTAGAGGTAATTTTGTTACAAAGCTTTTGTATAAAACATTTATTGATATCTCAAACAATTTTCAAGATAACGGAAAAAACTGAAAATTGTCTTACTACATAAAGGGTAATTTCATCCCTTGAAACCGTGTTTTTGTCGCAACAGTCATTCTAATTTCATTTTTTTATATAATCTATATGTATATACAAAGTATATTAAAATTAGAATTTATCATTTCATGTTCCCTCAATTACTGTATTTTTCTGTATTTGAATATCAGTGACTTAGTATCAGTTTCAACCAAATTCGATAAAAGGGTCAAGGATCATAAAAGATGAAGAAAAAGACTTTTTTTCATTTATATTTTACGAAATCTTAAAGAATCAGATTTTGCAATTCCACTCTAAAAAACATTATAATATTAAAATAACATGCTTCTTTTTCAGATTCAGATGCTTATTTTCATGATATTCTATTTCGGAGAAATAATATTACGTCAGAAATCTTTCTGATTTTTATGAGACTACAAAGACGCGTCGAATTTTGCAAATTGATTCTTAAAACGTTATAATACGTTATTATAACTTATTATATAATGCATTATTAATTATGTGTATCTCAACTGCCTTAGTACATATCGGATGATGATATTCAGAACGAATTTTTATTTTGCCTTTTTACTAAAAAAAAATTGCTGTGTACAAACCTTCACATGATTTACCTAATTATGAGTATCGCAATTAAAATATTATTTATGCAGTATTTTAGCCGTAATTTCAGTAGGAAGAAATTTGTCTCCAACTAAAGGCCTCCATAATCTTTTCTGTCGACTCTTAAAGAATCGTTTATGCCAAAACCCTTAAGTCTTAAATGCTGACGCAAGAATTTGCATGCACGAGCTATCGTATACTTCTGATAAGATTGAGGAGATTGTTTTTCAGGCACTTGATAAGTTTGTCTTTTAGGCCTTCTTTGTAACTGAACTGTACCTTTTATATTAGTACTTGTTCATTTACAATATAATAGATATATGTATATTTAAAAATTAACACAATGTCATGGCTTATTTCGAGCTATAATTAACTTTAGATTAATATAATTAACAAATGTTTCGGCTAAAGCCTTCTTCAGTGCTACAACATAGAGATACAATCTTAAATTAACGAACATATTGGGTTATCTGGAAAGTTCATGCCGGTGTTGAAGGAAAAATTGAAACGCAGAAAATTTAAATTTTAGTATACATTTATTAAATTATATAGATTAGTCGGCACGAACTTTCCGGACAACCCAATAGAATAATGGATACAATGGAAATTTAAAAATCGTCAATGGTGAAATATAAAAAAAGATAATATATTATTAGTGTGAATAAGAGATACAAAATCAAATAATAACTTACGATAATTTATATAAAATATTGTAATCTAAACTCTCAATCAAAGATCCGGTTACGTACAATAAAGATACTGACTGTGCTCGTTTGAAAAGTAACTGATGTGAAGTGTAGGTCAAATAAAAGTAAATCAATGAAATCAAATGTAAAATCAAGCCTATTCAAAACTGTGACCAATTATGTTCTCATATATCGTCTAGTATGTTAAAATAAGAGTTATCTAATTACTCAGTATCTTTCATTAAATTTAATCGTTTTTTTGTTCTTTAATATCATTTTAGAAATATTTCTTTTACGATAATTTTTTTCAAAATCAAGAATATTAACTTTTTCCCAATCAAAGTCATGATTAGTTTCTATGATATGTTTCGAGATTATTGAGATTATTGAGTATTTGGAATGATCGTTGTAGCACTGAAGAAGGCTTTGTAAACCGAAACGTTTGTTAATTATATTAATTCAAAGTTAATTTAATTATAGCTCGAAATAAGCTATGACGTGTTAATTTTTAAGAAAATATACGAGCATTTTTTACTCCATCTATATTTAAAGTTTAGCAAAAATGCGACAAAGAATTTAACTCTGATGCCGGCTGCAGACCAGCGTGATGCGCGCGACATGCGATATCCAATGAGTCGGTACATACATACAGATTTACTGACGTTCTCATTCTAAAATCTAAAGCTATTCATTATCGCTCGCGACGAACATCGCGCTGATTTGCAGCCGACATTATTATTAAACAAAATGGTAAGCCTATTCTTTTTTGGATTTTTGCATTAGTTCATCTTTCTCTTCTTTCCTCCTGGAGAGAAAAGGAAGAAAGATGAACGATACAAAAGTTTAAAAAGAACAGGCCTGCTACTTCATCGGACAATTCTGTCTGACTACGGCCGAGAAGATAAACTTCAGCGCAATGTTAAAACAGGGATGAAAGGCATTAATTGCGCGAACAAGTTCGAATATCTCGGACACGTCCATTTTTTTCACCTTTTAAAATAATAATAATTTTTCAAAATTTTTAAAAATTCACGAACATACTTTCAATTTTTTATTTTAGAACAAATTTTTCATTTTAGCAAATCTTATGGAAATTGAATTTCGATCGAATTGTCTGAAAATTTGATGTTGTAGATTTTGTCGTTGTGATAAAAAATCTACGAGCATTTACCCCCTGTAATGATAAATGAATCATTTGACCTCTATGAAGCGTCATTTTTCAAAACGAGCTAATATTACAATATCTTATTTTCAACGAGTGCATTTCTACATTATTATTTGTTTTTTCTGTGTATATTTTTAAGAATTAATACAAGTAAAAAGAATTAATACAAGAATAATATTGTTTCTCACAAAAAAGCTATAAAGATATCGAAATGGATAACTTGATTTTTGAGATTTAAATCAACGAAGCTTCACGTCTAGAGTGCAGAATTTTTGGCACGATTATGGGGCGCACACGAAGAACCACTGTGTGTTTTGTTTATATTGAGTAGACCGTGTGCTGGTCGAAGTATTGCTATCTCATTTCAGTAAACATCCGGCTTGTACGCAGCGAATCTTTGTACGCATCCCGAGATCATGCTTGAATTCTTGCGACCTATTCTTTTCAGAGTTATTCTTTAAATCAGTTGTTTTCGTAACTACTTATACTATTAGTTCTTATTGGTTAAATATTTCTTTCTTGTAAGAAAATTATATTTTTTTAATAAAAATTCATTTTTCTATTGAATCTTGCAATACTTATAATAAGCATCCCGATTTGTGAGAAGCGAGAATACTCACAATAATCGAAAGTACTCTGACTTATGAGAAACAATCAGATGAATATTATTCTTATAACTTTTTACTTAAAAATATACATAGAAAGTGCAAATAATGACGTAGGAATATACCGTACATGTTAAAAATAAGAAATGTAGTATTAATCCATTTCGAAAAATGACACCTCATAGAGATCAAACAGTTCATTACAAGGAATCATGCCTGTGGAAATTTTTTATCAGAACGACAACATATCAAATTTTTCAAGCAATTCGACAGAAATTCAATTTCCATAAGATTCGTGCGAGGTCCTTTAGTATAATTTGTATAATATAAACAGTATTTCTTAAGGCTTAAAAATTATATTTCTATTATAAATAGAAAAATTATAATCTATTAGATCCGAACTAAAAGAAAAGCAGTTTATATTTGTTTCGCTTCAACTTATTGCATTGAGTGCACTAATTCAGATAGTGCAGGAATAAAGAACAGATCTCATATAACCATGAGCGAATTGTTTAATTCATCGATTAATCAATCGCATTGTGCGCAAATATAATTTGGTTCCGTAAAAGCTACATTTGCGCATAATGTGATTGATCATTCGATGAACTAAAAAACTCCCTATATCATAAAAATTAAAAAAATTACTAATACCATCAATGATTGAAATACTATGGCCGTGATCCGATTCATGATGACAACGATCATTTGTCTTCGTTTAACATTTGACAAACAAGGATAAAACAATTGTTAAGCGTTGTGAATATGAATCGGACTGCGGCCAATTAAAGGCCATCGGCCCTGGGCAAATTTTCGTGACTATCAATAGGGCTCCGGGGAAATGAAAAATGATGACGTTATTGACAATTAAAAAAAATTTACGATTATAAATATATTTCAATAATATATTATTAAATTAGCAGGCTTGCCACTAAATCATTCTATTCTCACTTTTCTCATTGTTTTGAAGAAGGCTTACTTTTGTTCATTTTTTCAGTAAAAAACTCACCATTTTCATTTTTTCTCGATAAAATTGTATTATTTCTGTGTTTGCTATAATTTCTATCTAATAAGATTTAATTATACATTTTTAAAATTTTTTTTGCGTGTTTTCCTCTAATACTCTAATCCAATATTAATAGCGTTTTCTCTTGGCTGCACTATCGCCTATTAGTGCAACACTCGGACAGTATCATATTTCCAGGGTTGGTGATAAGCGAACTCATTCGATGTACCATATTTTCTTGGCTATGATGTAGTGCAAATTTTATGCACTAATTTTATGCAATTTTGCTACATCGTCTCAAAGGGACGGCAGTATGACATTTAAAATTTGAAAATGGAAGTCAAGTGGAAACAGGCTTTTAGCGCAATATGTAATGATGTAGTGATTACTGATAATACAAAGTTATTTTCAAATTAATTATATCATTATTTAATATAACTAGTTTATTAAGATTCTATAAGTTTATTTAAGTCTTTCATAATCAATAAATTTAGAACATATTTAAAACTTTATATTAATATAATTTTCTCTTATAGCATTTTCTCTTGGGATACATTGGGTGTAGTCTCGTACCGCACCAGTTGCGTGTAAGTGCTATACTCAGCTATACTACACTAGAGTGGTGCACACCATGGTACACTACACTATTACTTATAATCACTTTAATTTTAACCAGCCCGCGAACTTCCATAAGCGCCGACTGTCTTTAATATCTCGTCGGTATTAATACTAAACGCTTATTGGACTACAGTCGTCAAAAATGGCGGTCGAAATAGCCAATGGGAAAGTTGACGGTGTTTTAGCTCAGATAAAAGGAGATGCGCTACTTCAGTATATCTAGAGTAATCTAGAACATTAACTTTGTGCTAAGCTGCTTTTTTTCTGGACTAAACAACTGTTTGTTGCTTTCCGCTATCTTGGAAGATTCCGATTCGTCCATTCAAATTGTCTTTCTTTCGCGTTTTTCTTTCACGAACAAAAACGTGTGTGCCGCCTTACAATTTTTTTTTATTTGCGTTCTTTTTATGTGTTTATCTATATTTCTGACTTTCTGATTTCATTACGTTGTGTTAATGTGCCGCTTTTGCAGATTAACCAGTGTCCTTTATTGTTTATTCCACTTTGTGCGTGATGAATTACGTTCTCCAGTCGCTAAAAATTTGATCGTTTACAACTTCGCAAGCGTGAAATTAATAACGTGTGTAATATGGCGTACTATGATGCTCATATGGATGCTGAGCAAATGCCGGGTGTTGATCGGTAAGAACAAAAAAAGCATATATTTGATAAATGAATCTGCTTGGAATGATGCACTGCATAATAAAAAAGATCTTTACATTAAATATTTGTGTAAGTACATAATATACTTACTAGCGTAACTTGAAAGGTATCAGTAAATTATATACGTACCTCTGAAATTATAAATTTGTTTCATGTATCTTTAGAACAATATCCTAATGATAATTTATATCTTGTATATATAAATATAGGTTTTTATATTTTATATTATTTACAGAATGGATGTCGAATATACAATATATGTGAGGAATTTGCCAATAGAATTAAATTTTATATATATATATATACATATATAGGTTATAACTTTGCAAATCAATATTGTATATCCATGATGAGATTGTAAGATATCTTTATTTAACATGAATTCTAATAATTTTTAAGGATGGTATCAGAGATATTTTTAGTCAGTATGGCAAAATTAAGGAAATGTTCCATCCTCGTCATGCCACATGGACCTATGTTACATATGGAACATATCGTGAAGCTGAACTTGCTATGCGAGAACTACATGAAAAAAAACCATTATGTCTGAAAGTGACATTAGCAAAGGAGAGATCTAGAAAAGAAGAACATTTTGAAAAAACGAAGGTGATAGATACTGCAGATTCACCACCACCTATTCACAATGATATAAAATAGTAAGCATAATCGATGGTTATTGAAATAATAATTATGGAAGAGTATATCTTTATATATATTTAATATGAGAGAGTAATTAGATAATTTGTAATATATATTATTTTAGTCAGAATATGGGTCATGGTCAACCAACACATGCATTCCATAAACATGTAATGCCACATATAACAATACCATGTAGTTTTCCAAACTACGAATCATCATCTTTGTCTTCGTGTTCACAAACACATAGTATCTATGAGCTCGAGGATCCTTACATGAGTACTAATAAATTGTGGACAAGGTTAAATAAATATAAATTATTTACATTGTTTAAATTATTGTATTTTACTTTTTTTTTCATTTCAGAGGTATAATAACTGTTACGCCAGATGGAAAAAGACATGTTTCTCTTGGACGTGGTTATACACTATATGAATATCCAGAACCGCATCCTAAGGTTGAAGAATGTATTTCAAACATACATGAACAACGAAAGAATGTATGAAATTATAAAAAAAATATATAATTAATAAAAAATATATAATATAAAATTAATATAAAAATTTGAAAGATTATGTAGATACAATTAGTAATGTAATCTGCTATTAAAAAATTGATCTATAATTGTTTGTTATACAGGGATTATATGAATATTCCAAAGACAAATTTAAAAATGAAGTGCAGAACTGTTCTGTTTGTTCTACAAAGACAACAAAACATTGTGAAAAATGCCGTAC
>NW_017259534.1:570647-580887 GCF_001594045.1 Atta colombica | reverse complement strand
TAAACTTATATTTATAAACTTAGATGATTATATATAATTATATATTTATAAACTTATATATTTAAATTTATGCAATAAAATAATAAATTTTTTCATAAATGTGAAGAAGCATACAGCCACATATACAAGAAGTTTTTTGTCAAAGTCATATATTTTAAATTAAAAATGTAAATTTGGCTAAGTCTTGGTCATCATTAGTACAATAAATGCGAGATGTTAAATAATAGAACGCTAATTAAGATCGAAGTGAAGTTCATATCCGAAAATTATTCTGATTCTTCTATCTTTTTGACATATGAAATTAAATCTTATTTTTTGATTGCCGTATGTTAATCATGGGATTGCCAAATTCTGATAAACAAATTTATATAAGTTATTATATCTGTATGCTCCTTCCTATTTATGTTTTATGTTATTAAGTTACTTCTAATAACTATTGTTAAATAAATTTTTTACACATACAAATCTCCTTATCCATATTTTTTTCTGTTAGTTTTAAAGATAGGTTTTTTTTTTATATATTGATATGTTTTTATTATCAAGTAGCATATTAAAGCAAATAAACTATATATGTTAAAAATCATTTATTTTGATTCATTCTGTTAATTGTAACAAATTAAAATACATACATTTTCTTAGTTATTTTATACATTTTTTCACAGGGCATTAGTGGAAGAAATTAATGATATATCATCTTTGCAAATTAACCAAGATGCAAATCAAATAAAGACAATCTCAAATGTTGATAAACTAACTAAATCTGGTGATGTGAAATTGCGACGGCCTAATACGTTTAATGTGATGCAAGTTGAAAATTCGAATAATATGAGTGAAAATATCAATGAGCATGAAAATAATATAGAAGCTACTCATAAGTCTATCAGCAATATAAAGGATAAACACGTATCTACACCTCAACGTGTTAATAATATTAATGAATCTCAAACTAAAATGGCAGATCAACCTGTAGTAAATGCTACAAACACTAAAGAATTTTCTCAACAGCATCGATTGCGCGTACATAATAATACTAACGAGAATATTGATCAGTCAAAAAAAAATAATGGTTGTTCTCCAACATCTAGCTTTTGCCGAAATCAATATAGTCGTAATTATCAAAACGATTCAAAAAAGACTAGTCTTAAAGAAAAATATAATAATAGCAATGTAAGAGATAAAACTTACAATAATGATAGAAATGATTCTCAAAGGAATAGTTTCCAAAGTGACAAAGGCTCCGATTATAATGGCAGAGAAAATATCAATAGACATGGAAGTATTTCCAGTAATAGTTCGGTGAACAACGATTTAGCTTTTTACAAAGATACACAGTTGTCAAAAACAAAATTCATAACCGTGGAAATTATAATACCATTAGATAATAATGAGTATTGGATATATAAATTAGAGGATACAGATGCACGTACGAACTTAATGACGAAATTACAAGATATCGCAAGAAAATCACGTAATATGCAGCCAGTTATTGGTGAAGTTTATGGCGTTTTATATGAAACTGTTTGGCAAAGAGCTATGGTAACATCTCTGAATCCTACTAAGGTTCATTTTATTGACTTTGGTAACTACGAGATACTAGGAAAAAGTAGTGAGATCAGAGATATTGGTGACCTGATCAAATTTCCTAAGTTTGCTAGAAAAATTCGCTTGACGCAAGGCACAAGTGATAAATATAAAAATCTGCAGCGAGGCGAAAAGATTTCTGTTAGAATGTTGACTTTAAATTCTGAGAAAACAATAATAGTAGAAGTAGAAGAAGAGCAATCTATTTATTATGCAAAAAATTTATCTTCATCTACAGAAAGTACTTCAAACGGTACAAAGAAAAAGTTATTATCGCAAAAGAATTTTAAGGTATCACCAAATAAAAGTACAAATCCTTCCATGATTCAAATACCTAGCGTCTTAGATGCTTTGGCTGATTTGACACAAAATAGTTCAGAGTTGCATATTAACGGTTTTATACAATTTTTTGAATCCACGCAAAAGAACGTTTACAGCGTAACTTTGCTTCCACAAGTTTTCAGTACTGAAGTAACGATGATCTTTGAAGATATACAAGAAGAATGTTCAAAAATACAAATACCTGCAGATTACAAGTATGTATATGCATAAAATTTATAAGTATAAATTTTTTAACTTTTTAATTTTTGCTGAATATCATTAAGCATAAATTGGAATAAATAGGATATTTTATTTGTCTTTATTATTTATTGTGATCTTACAACAATTATTTACATTGTGATCTTATAACATTTTGTTTATTTCATGTATCTTTAACAAATATTTTCTTATATATGTTATACTTGTTATTGCGATAAAATATCACCAGAAGAGCCTTATTGGTCAAATTGATTAAGACACCTATCATGGAGAGATCCAAGTTGGTATCCTGACTGAAATATTTTTCATAATAAATTCATAGTTTTTTAAAATTCTAATTAACATCAAATTATTTATAGCTTTTCTATACTTGCTAACATCAGTCTTATCAAATTACTTTTAATTTAATTTGTGGTATTACTATCTCAGTTTGATTTAAGATTGTCTTTAAAGATTTCGGTGCGTAGTTGTAGAACTAAATATGTATATAAATTCACACCAAAATATTTCTACATTAAGAGACCGGCATTCATTCATAGTCCATTCTTATTTCAAGTCTTAATTAACGATGTTAATAAGAATTTTAGAGAGTTAATAAGATTTTACGATGTTAATAAGAATCTCTGATTGGCTTTTGACATTAGGATTGTACTTAAGATAATCTGATATAAGACTCTATGAATACCGGCCTAAGATCCAGTTCAAACTAATAATTCTTTTTCGTTACTTGAAGTATTTTATTTTTTAGGCCAAAAGCAGAAGAATTGGTTTGCGGTTACTGGCAGGAATGCTGGTACAGAGGATATATTTCGACGTATCCCGATTCCATTTTTGTAATAGACGAGGCAAGAATTCTTCAAGTAAATGAAATTGTACCATGTCCCAAAAAATATTTAAATATTTGTGCCTTTGGAGTAATGTGCGAAATAAATCATTCTACTGTCAAATTGGAAGTAGGTACCTTTGAAGTATTTTGTCTACTGATACAAGTTATAGATACAGTTACAGATACAGTTTTTTATTATGTTACAAGATGAACCATAATTACGAGTTTACATCAATTATAAATGAGAATAGCAACAAACAAAAAAGTATCGAAATACAAATATATGTAAACTCTGAAGCGATACAGGCTGTACTGAAGACTTCGAAACCGACAAATTTATCAAATTTTGAGTTAAAGAGTGGATCTAAGGTATAATATCACTTATTTACTACAACATAATATATGTAATAATTTAAAAAAAGTTTTTCAGAAAATAAATTCGAATATTTTAAATTATTAAATTTAAAATGCAATTAATAATGTAAAAATTAATTGTAGAATAAAAATATGTACATGTTTTTCTTCTACATGTTTTTTTTAAATGTTCCTGTCCCCTTTTTTATAAATAATGTACAATATAAAAGTGATTTTTTTATTGTAATTTTTTAATTTTTTAATTTTGTTTTTAATTATGTTGTAGCAAATAAACGATATCAATATATTTATTGCTTTATTATGGTTGAAGTTTTATTGTTTCTGTTGACTGATTTTAGATATGTCTTACAAGTTATCGAAATCATTATTGTATGTTTGCACGCTCTTTAGAAGAAGTGGATGTAGAATATTATAATAATGTTATGCAATCTGTTGCTCAATATGCACAAACAGGTAAAATCAGTGAATAATATAATTAGATAAATTGACAATTATATAAAGAATTAAAATTATTTTGTTCACTTGCAGCACCATACCTAACCGAATCTCCACCTGATAAAGAAGTAGTGATTGCGCCATTCGAAGGAGATGGTAACAGTTATCGTGCAATGGTACTTAAGACACAGAATAATAAAGCTCAAATAGTATATATTGATTTCGGTAATCTAACTGAAATTGATATAAAAGATCTTAAAGTCATGCCATATCATTCACAGGTACTGATGTGCATATTAAGACAATAAAAAAAACATTTCAATTTATAAAACTGAAATATATTTGCAAAAAATTTGTATTTAGTATTATTAAAATCCACTTTGACCAAAAATAGGATTATTTAATTTCAATTTCAATTTTAATTTATTTGTGCATTAATTACAAAATAAATAAATAATATAGCAATTAGAGTTTGACGGGAAAAATTAAGAGTATAAGTGCACAAAATGGTAAGGCATCAGCAAAATCTGCTGCTCTAACGCTTATCAGAAAAGAGAGTAGAAAATTAACATTTGTAAAAACGCAAAAGCGAAACATAAAACATAAAATTAACAATACAAGTTGCATTAAAGAATATAAAACGCAACATAACATAATGTAACATAGATTTAAGATATAATATGAAAATTGATTATTTCTATTAATTAAAAAAAAATGTTATTTTGAATATCAAAGTCTGCTTGTTATAGCAACAAAGCTGTGCGGTAAAAGTAATCTTAAAAGATGTACCTCGTGACGTACCCATGAACCAAGAAGTTGACATGTATCTTCGCCATATATCAGGCACAGAAGTGCCTTTAATATGTACATTCGAGGGTTTATCCAAGGATGGAGTTCGTTTGATGATTGCTGATACAGGAGAATGTGTTAATGATAAAATAAATCAGCTGTTAATCCCAGGGTGGAAACAAGCAAATAATAATGGTAATTAATCATAAATTATAATATTTTTAGAAAATAATGTAATATTTGTTTCTCATCACAATTTATACAAGAATTTCAATACATTATGTTGCTATTTAATTATCTTTCAATAGTAATTCCCTTAATATAAGAAAGCCTTAAAAATTTTAACATGCAAGATAATTTTTATTTAATAAAAAATTCGACAATGTATTACATTTTTCTTTGTACTTCAAGTACATCGATCTTTTTTTTTTTATTGAGAGTACAAATTAGTTCGGTCCGTTTCCCTAAAGATGGCTCCAGCTGTTGTGAATAGTTCATAGTGACAGCTGATTTTGGCGGTTCATCTGCTAATAAATATTCAGTTTATATCGCTTTCAGTTTCATACAAAAACTTTGATTTTTACTGTGTTTGAAATGTCGAATTTTGTGTTAACCAAGCAGCATTTGCGGGAGGTTTTGATTTTCTGCTTTAATTGGAAGAAAAGTGCGGCTGAAGCCCATCGAATACTTGTCGAAATTTATGGTGACACTGTTCCAATGATAAATCATGTAGGGAATGGTTTCGATGCTTCAAGGAGATTTCAGCATTGAAGACAAGCCTCGCTCTGGACAGCCAAAAAAATTCGAAGACAAAGAATTAGAGGCATTACTCGAAGAAGATCAGAGTCAAACGCAAGAGGAGCTTGCAGAATCATTGGAGGTAACTCGACAAGCTGTTTCTGTACGATTGAGAGCCATAGGAATGATTCAAAAACAAGGAAATTAGGTGCCTTATGAACCAAGAGATGTTGAAAGACGATTTTTCACTTGCGAACAGCTGATTCAAAGACAACAGAGAAAAGGTTTTTTGCATCGGATTGTAACTGGAGATGAGAAGTGGATATTCTACGACAACTCTAAGAAGAAAAAATACTATGCTAAGCCCGGTCAATCGTTGCCATCGACCTCAACATCAACACTATGGCCGAACATTCTCGGTTCGAAGATCATGCTCTGTATCTGGTGGAACCAAAAGGATCTTGTTTACTATGCGCTACTGAAATCTGACGATTCCATTACAAGCGATCGGTATCGACTATAATTGATTCATTTGAGCCGTGCGTTGCGAGAAAAACGGCCGGAATACGAGCAAAGACACGATAAAGTTATTCTTTTTCATGACAACGCTCGGCCTCATGTCGCTAAAGTCGTAAAAAAATATTTGGAAACGCTCAAATGAGATGTTTTACCGCACCCGCCGTATTCTCCGGACATTGCTCCTTCTGATTACTGGTTGTTTCGAAGGATGCAGCAAGTCACCAGTTCACTTCTTTCGCAGAAATCAAAAATTGGCTCCAAAATTGGATTGCCTCCAAAGACGAGTCATTTTTTCGAGATGGAATTCGAAAATTGCCTGAGAGATGGGAAAAAGTAGTAGGCAGCGATGGACAATACTTGATCTGTTCATTCATTTTGTTTCGAAATAAATGCATTTTTGAACGGACCGAACTAATTTGTACTCTCAATATATTTATTGTCATATATTCATAATATATGTATATTTTATGTTTTATAAGGAATTGTAAATTTAGAATTTTTTACAGATAACACATGCTACATGTTCAATGACATCAAAGTAGCAAGTTTAGGACGTGTGGGTGATACAGTAAATGCACTGGTAGTATATGCAGCGAAAGAAGACATAACATCATACATGATTGGTCCTGAGGATTTTGAATTAATGACTCATATCTTCGAAGTGATGCCAGCATTGGTAAATGATTTTTTATTACAAAGTATTTATTATCACACAATAATGTATAATTATTCTTATTTTATTGTAGTTGAAAGAGTATTGTGAAAAAATGGAGTATTATATTCCAAGAACGCAAGAATTATGTTTGGCATTATATGATGGGATTTGGTATCGAGCAGTCTGTCTCAATCCTAAGGAATCGCATAGGGCAGCTCAAATTTTTTTTATTGATTATGGGAATGTAGAGTTAGTAGAGCATAAGGATATAAGATTAATGCCCAAAGACTACATTTTACCTCAAGCATTTGCGAATATGTGTAATCTTGTCAGTGAGTATCAAAATTGTTAATAAAAGTGGAATTATGTTATTCGATTTCTTGAATGACAAGCATGCATGTAGACATGTCTATCTTGATATATGCTACAATTCATTCATGTATTAAGTGCTGCATACTGATATACATTGCATATTAATAATATTTTTTAATAATATTTTTGCGTAAATTTTTTTATAATTCCTAATTAATAAAGAACTTTTATAAGCTTTCGAGCTTCGCGTCAATTACTTTATAGCTTATTTTTTTGTATGCACAATCAAAAGAAATAATTGCTGAAGAAATTTCAAGTTATTTATCAAACGTCAGACTATATACATTAAAGTAAGCATAACAACATGCATGTATGCACACGTGCATGCATGCTTATCATTTAAGAAATTGAACATCATTCCATCTTGAAGATAATTCTTCTATTCAAACTTATCTATTGTTTGTGTTACAGATTTAGCACCAGTGGATCGTAATGGACAATATTCGAAAGTGGTACAGAAGAAATTAAAGGAATTAATAATGGAAAATTCATTCATCAAAATTAAAATTGTCGAGTACTCTGAAGATGGTTGTTATAAAATCGAAGTACCAGAAGTTCGTGCTATGTTAATTAAACACGGTCTCGTGTAAAAATTTTAATTTACGTATCTCATAAATTATGTGATCTTGTATAGAATTAAGATAATTTTTGATCTTAAGGATTTGACTGCATTGCCATTTATATATTTTAAACAGTGGGCATAATTACGTATTTGATTATTATTTTTAACTTACATAACTTTTTATTTGATGTTTCAGTCTACTGTTATCATATTTTGTTTTTCGAGGACCAGTTTTATTTCTATGTTTATATTTGCGAAGACGCTTTTTTGCTATGAATATTTAAGTTTAAAATTATCTTTTATAAGAAGAGACTGTATTTTTCGTAATAAAAAAATAATCGAAGATATCAGTCTCTCATAATATTATTTTTTCCTATATATTTATTAATGATTTTTAAATTATTTTTTCTTGAGTATTTATGTATTTTATTAAAAAATTATATCTCATTATCACATATCATAATATTATAAATATCATAATATAATATAATATTATAAATAATAATATATATTATATATATTATTTTTTATGTATATAATGTAACAAATAATATAACATCATTGGGCGAGTTCTAGCCGGCAAAGTGGCTAGATGTGCTTGCCGAGCGAATATAAATGATTAAGTTCAAGACATCAAAGGCATGCTTATCAAGTGATTAGTTGGATCTATAAGTAACAATTAATTATATTCATTTACTTGACGAACAGACTAGCCACTTTGTCAACTTGAACACGCTTATTGATCTTTACCTGTGGATCCAACCAATCATTTTTAATTGCTCGATGGAGATAGATATGTTACCTAGTACCCTAGTATCTACTTATCTAATTGTTTCGTATAAATAAAAAAAATTTTTTTAAATATTGGATTATTCATAAGATCGAAGTATCGAGCTGGTCACGAGTGAAACGATAGAATATGTAAATTGCTGCGTAGTCATGGTGTCTTCTTCCATGGTTTCACCATACACAGCGTGACAATGGATTGCATTAGATAGACGGAATCTTATAGATGGAATCTTAACCTTTTTCTTTTTTTTTTTTACGATAACCTAACCTTACCTCTCTCTAAATATCGGCTGACCGACCACTGATCGCTTTAACTCAAATGACATATCTCGTGCGAGAGAGTCCTGCTGTTCATCAAGTAAAAGGCTTCCAATTAAAAAGCAAGATAAACAATGAATGTGCAAACGAGACATCCTTACGAAGGTTTGCTACACAAATATACGAATGCCATGAAGGGCTGGCAATACCGTTGGTTTATTTTGAGTCCAGAGACCGGCGAGTTGCATTACTTTCTCAGCGAGTCTGAGAAGAATCAAAGGCCACGGTGTTCGATTTATCTAGCAGGAGCTGTAATAGCCCCCAGTGATGAAGATTCTAACACATTCACCGTCAATTCCGCTACTGGTATATATCTGATTAAATCAAATCATTACTGATTGTTTTTCTTATAATAAATATGGATATTTGATTTAATCTGACTATTAAGTTTTCAATATTTTTTCAGGTGACATGATCAAACTACGAGCCACAGATGCACGAGCACGCCAGGAATGGGTAGACAAATTACGAGCAGTCACAGAAATGTATACTAGGGCGATAGCCAGCAGCCATCCTCCATTGCCACCACGAGAACATTCTGGAAATTCGAGTAGGAATCCTGTCGTTAAGCTGGAAGTATTGGATGCCTTTGCCAATTGCCAAGAACAATTGAGAAAGGTGGAGAAGCACAATCTTGCCCTAGCACAATCTATTGAAAACTCGGATTTACATCTGGACTCTGATCTCTTAGTTCTCAAAGCTATGGCGCATACCACTTTGCATACACTGAGCCAATGTCTTAACATATTATATCAGTAGGAAGTTAATCATCTATTTTTATGCTTGTCAATATTAAGATTTTTATACCTGCGAATATGTAAGATTATCTTCTCCGTCATGCAACATATTATTTTATTATCTATATTATTTTATTTTAAGCAATTATGTACTTATCTATAATTAGAGCTGGTTTTAGATGTAAACAATTAAAAATGAGATTGATATCTCTTGCTATTATATCTATTTTTTAATAATTGATTATTATAAATAATTGATTTTAAATAATTAGTTAATTTTTATAAAACAAGGTTGTTTTTTATGTATTGTAAATGGAATGTTAATGATTAGTAGGCCTTTATACTATTTTCATTTGATCATAAAAGAATTTTTTTAATTTGTCCCATTGAAAATAAAAACCAAAGGTACATCGTCTCATTGGATTTTAATAGTAGATTCTTTGAATGTTAAGTTGATCATATTACATTATGTAATACGGGAATTTTTTTCACTTATTGAATATTTTTTATGTTAAAATTTTTCTATTTGATCTTCCTACAATCACGTCATGATTTATATAAAAATACATTTTTCTTTACAACGCATATAAAATCAATTTCCATTTTGTTTGCTATTTTAATCTAGGCCTGTTAATGACCATCTCGGTGTATGTTCTTCCAATGTAACAATACCATATAATCGAGAGATTATACATAAGATACATATTACGTATTAAAATATTATGTACAAAGCATTATGTTTTTTTATGTCACAGTTAAAGTGTTAATTTTAGTAAATGTATATCTTAACTACAATAGACTATAGTAAGAAGTGTATACATTTAGGACACCGGTTGTTCTACCTTTTGATAAATTTTATCTGTGAGATAAATCTGTTAATCCACATGTGATTGGGTAATCTTGCTACTTACCCAACAGATAAAATTTACCAAAAGCTGGAACCTGTCCTTATTGAATTAACGCTTTAGCTGTAACACTCAATATATACGTGTATGTATATATAT
>NW_017259534.1:554834-570547 GCF_001594045.1 Atta colombica | reverse complement strand
TATATATACGCGCGCGCGCGCGCGCGCGCGTGTGTGTGTATATTATTAAGCAGAATAATACATTCCCTTATACTTTTATTTATTTCAAATGAACACTGATACAAAATATGTGTCATTTGTTTCTGCATTATAACAATGTAAACGTTGCGTTAACATTTACATTAATACGTTTATATTGATATAATTTTTGCCATTATAAAGTATTAAGAATCTTAATTAATTAAAGTATTACTCCATTTTCATATTATAAAGACTGTTAAGTATGTATATATTATATAAATTAGAATATAATGTATAGCTGTATGAAATGCAATTTTCATTGAAAATATTATTTCCGAAACATTGATGTATATTAGAATAAAAAAGGAAAACGATGTGTCTCATTGTAATATGACGTAAGATTCAATGTCAAGAATGTGTAAATGGGTGAAGGTAAACAAGTAAGCGACTTTTCTCTTTCGCTAAGAGATCAGACGCGACTCAGTGCTTCCACTGCTCTTGCTCAAGGTACTTTGAAGATCAAAATGAATTAACGTATTAATAAAGTCTATGAATAAATTGCGAATGTTTATTCGAATTTATTCGTACGTTATACTCTGTTGTTAAGAAAAATTCATATGGTTGAAAGTGAAGTTGAAGAATGTTATGTAAAATAACTTTTACTCTTCATATATATATATATATGTATATATATATATATACAATATTAATAAAACTAATAATAATAATAAAGTGCGAAAAAACATGTCGCATTTTTTGTATCCTGAAGTTTTGACGGAAGCCGCAGGCGTGAAAATCGTGATGTCTCTGCCCAAAGAAGATTTACTTCCGCCAGGAAAAATAATTCTTAAAATGCGGAAAGAGAATGTGGAATCATATATACATGGTAAATCTTATGGATTTCATTTGACCAAATCAAAATGGGACCCGTATCCGTGGGTCGGCTATGTCGAGAATAATAGTCCTGCCGACTTGGCAGGATTAAAGTGAGTTTTATCTGATTTTAAAAACTACTGAGTATATTATAGATATAAAAGTTTAAAATGTGTGTATATATATTTTTTTAAGATATATATTGATATAACACATAATTTTATATATTAAATCAAGTATATTTTTGCGTAAATTAATTTCATATAAATTGTTTTCTTATTATGCTCCATCAGAGCGGGTGATTGTTTATTGAGAATTGATGACACCGATTTATTGGGGCTAAAGATCAAGGACGTTGCTACTTTAATTCATAATGAGGAAAATGTGCGAGATTTAAATTTTTTTATTTGGAGGTACACGCATCAAAAAGAGGAACAGAATGATAGTGGGCTAGCTCTGAAGGGTCCACTTCCGAATGTAGCCAGAAATCTTGCAAATGCATTATCAGGAACGGTGCGCAGGCACATTCTATAATCAAAATAGTCATTCTTTTATTTTTTTCTTATTTTTATAGATCATTTATTAAATAAGCGATTATCATTTTAATAATCTTTTTTTTTATTCATTGAATTCTTATTATTAGTCTTCTATCATTAACTGGTCAATCTATTATTAAATCCAAGAAATTAATATTATAAAATTAAACTAAGCTACATACAATTTTTTCTCTTCATACCAGTATAACAATTAAATTTTTTTAAATACTAATTAAAAATAAAACTTCTTTTTATCGAATGAAGCATTAAAGATGTGTTTGTAAAGTTTTCCTTTTTAGGTTCGTGCCTTGGAATGCCCAATTTGCTTAGAAAGCGCTGCGCCTCCAGTCTCACAATGTGTTCATGGTCATATTCTGTGCGTCGTCTGCAGGCCGAAAACGACGCGTTGTCCAGTCTGCAGAGTCCGGCTTGGTCAAGGCCGATGTCTTCTTGCAGATAAATTGCATAAAGCACTTCGCGATGCCTTTAACATGGATAATGACGAGAAAATAGACAAAACATCTGTTATAACCAATCGCTGTAACTTACGTGATCAATTGTTTGGTAAAACTAGCAAGAAGCAAAAGACAATTATAAACCAATCAAAAAACAATTGTACTGCTTTGAAACCGAGACAATTCTTATTAGCCAGATTGTTGCTCGGAGGCAGAGAGAAAGCTGCCTCCGTGGATAATCTAATTCGAGTATCTGATATGTCGGAAGAAACCGTAGCGATTTCTAATGGAGATGTTAACAGTTTACGTGTGCGATTGAATGATCGCACTAAATCAGCTAGTACTGGCGAATTGTCGAAGGACAGCGAAGTTCGCATTAATGACTCTTCGCAAATTGTTGAATCATCTGCGGCGAAAACTGTTAGTCACCAATCGTTAAGTTTACCTGAGACGCCAATTTGGGGTGGCTCCACGGATTCTGTGTCTTGTATACAGCTGACATGTCCGCTTTTGCAATCTTGTACAGAAGTAGTGATGTCCGACTCTCTACTCGAACACATCAAGACTCACAAGGTGCCGCAAATTCATTTCTATTCTGGCAGCGCAAGAATTCCTCTTCCGCTTCCTTTCGGACGCGACGCTCTTTACATATTCCATCATGGAAGCAACATGTTTTTCTTTCAGGTATAATATTTTTATCTTTATGAAACAATTCAAAGTTCGTATCATTTCGTTATATTGTACGTATCTAATTATATTGATATGGAGAAAGTATTTATTACTTCTAATGATATTTTTTCATTTGGATTAAATATTTACCTGAATGTATATAAAATTTTTTATCCAATACAATCAATTACAATTTGATGACAATTACAATTTGATGACAATTACAATCTTAATTAAAAATATTCGTATATATTGGTATCAAAATTGTATATATACAACGGAAATAGAGAAAATTTTATATACTCTTTTAGGATACATATATATTAAAATTTAGATTAATCATTTTTTATAATTCAGAATAAATCATCTTGTATCAATACAATTTGTATACATGTGTATAAAAACGGAACAGAATAGAAAGTATTTCGAATGTATGAGATAAAACAATATATCTGTATGTGAATAAAGATTCGATTATTTTATCTAGCATTATTAAACTTTGATAATAAAGTTTTGCAAAGAATTCATATTATATAATCTATATTTTTATCTTAGAGAATGTTTTATATTACATAATTCATAAACAAAAATACGCGGAATAATTTTTGTAAAAAATATAAAAATCATATTATTCTTACATAGTATGGAGATGAAATAGCATGGATGGCACAGCCTGCTAAGATGACGTATTCGAACACATGGGAATGGATATTACACGCTTGGGGTGACAATGGTACAGAAGTACAATTACGAAGGCACGTAGCGAGTCTCGAGAATTCCGTGACATTATCTTCGCAACATATTGCCCCATTGCCAAATACATTATTGTTGAAAATTATTGAAATACAAATAGAATATGAAGCAAACGATAGATTATATATGTGAAGAGACCGATATATTTGTTATTCTCAACAAATTTATTATTATATACTTAATTAGTGCAAAATACATATTAAAAGGACATACAAAAAAATATAAAAATATAAAAATTATATAAAAAAGTAACAAAAGCATTTATTTTTCATTGATACAATTAACATATAATAATAATGTTAATTATTTCGAATGTAAAGTACGAGGATTGTTTGAAAAGTTTTGAGCCTCAACATGAAAATGGTATTACTCATCAAAACCCATTCTGGTATTACAATCGTACATGTTTTGCAAGATACCTTTCCAAGATACTGTGAAAATTGTAGTAGTAATTTTGGACGCTCAGTTGTTGTTTGAGTCATTTGTGCCAATCGATGTCAGTGTTTTCATTTGATAAAAAATTTGTGTCTTCCTAAGATACCTTTGAGCCTAGGAAACAGGAAAAAATGTTGGAGATTAGATCTGATGAATAGGATAATTAATTCGAATCGCAATTCGTAAATTTTTGTTATGGCGATCGTCGATATTCGATTTTTTTCCATTTTTACAAAAACACTGACATCGACTGGAATAAATGACTGTCAAACAACAACTGAGTGTCCAAAATGGCTACAATTTTCAAGTATCTTTGCAAAACATATACGATTGTACCAGAATGGGTTTTAATAAGTAATATCATTTTCATGTTGAGGCTCAAAACTTTTCAAACGATCCTCGTATAAGTACTTATTTAAAATCTTAATTAATGAGGATATACTAATTATTGTAACACTACGCAGAGTATTTCAAAATTTACGAGTCACAATTAAAAATTAAGTTCTAATAAAACTAAGTAATACAAGTTAGGCCGTGTTCCAATATGCACTGCCAGAAAATTTATAATTCACGTTACTACTGTATATTGTAGATTTTCAGTACTGGCAGTGTATATTGAAATATGCTTTTAATAAAAATTAAAAAATAATAAAATTATTATTTAAAATAAAATATACTTAGTCTATAGATATTGCAAAGATTATTTACTACGTACAAAGGAACATACACATATCTTCAGTACAATACATAATAAAACTTGATTTCTATCAAAGATTTGTTTTATTTCTATCAATATAGATTAACTTCAATCTCTGTTCAAAACTTACTCTTTTTCTAGTTCTAAAAATTAGAAAAAGATGAAAATAAGTTAAACTGAGATTAAAGTTACATTAGTGGAAACGGATTAATATGCATAAGTATTTATAAAATATATATACTTATAAAAATATTTCTTTCCATTTTGTCGTTTTACATTACACATTGACATTACAATATGCAAAGCTTAAAATTGGAAAAGAAGAAAGATACTTGTGTATGTTTCCTTGTTAGTTGCTCAAAGACTTTAATTCACATATTTTTGAATATCTTGTATAATGAAGGATATCCATAAGAGATTTAACTTAATTTCATGCTTAACAAATACATTTTTTAACTTCATTTTATAACTCGTAAAAAGCGTAGTCATTAATTAAAATGCTATTTTAATACATGTTCAGCATTTAACATATAAACATAATATGTAAACATTAATTACGAACATCGAATAATAGTAAAATCACATAACATGCACATGCATACTTATAAGATAAAAAATTAATTAGCAAAAACGAAACATGTTTAATAAAAAAAATCTTATCTATTGAAACTTAATCTATTTCTTTTCATTAAATGAAAACTATCGTGCAAAAACGGGATTTGAAATTTGGAATTATTAATGGTTTAAAGGCACTTTGAGTGATATTTCATCCATATACGGCTTAAAACATTCATGCTGACCAGTTCTCGCTGCTTGACCGGCCATAATATCATATGCATGTTTATAAACTGATAAATAATTTTCTTTGCCGACGATATTTAATTCGACTTTATAAACGTGCGTGTCATAAGACGGTAGCTTTTTTCCCGATGTTAAAACAAACTCTCGTTTGACAGATATTGATCGTTCTAGATCTGCCTCGCTTTTTTGTTTGTCGCGTTTGGGACAACTACATATTTTAATTCCCAACGTTTGACGAGCTAAAACTTGCTTTCTTTTATCTTCTAAAGTGAATTCTAACTCAGTATCCCTACGATTCATACCGGATGTACAACTATTTTTGCAAAAAAATTTGAAACACATTGGAAAATATTGCGAGCCAGGTTCGGGTGTACAAAGTGGTGTTAAGATAGAAAGATGTTCATTTTCTTCTTCATAGATACTCGCGCCATGATTAACACAATGAACTACATGTTTAATTCTTTCCGGATCCATTGATTGATTAATATAATTGGTTGAGGCTATATGATTAGGGCATCGTCTTACTGGATCGTTTTTATATTGCTCTAATACAAAAACTAATTTTGTACGCAAAAATAAACCGGATGCAGCTGGTTCCCATGTAAATCGTAAAGGCAGTGTCTTTTCCATTTTTAGAAACACTCTTTTCGATTTTTGAGAGTACTACATGAAAAAAATAAACAGATAAATAAATATATTAAATTATTATAACTATATAAAAAAATAATACTAAGAATCATACATACTATATGCAACATTATAAAAGTTTGGTTCATAAAATAGTTTAGTTTATATCAATGTTAACAGAAAATCATCACACTTGATACGTAAGATACATTTAGCACCAATTTATCTACTACACAAAATCTTACACCTGCGGTATACAATATTTGGTTAAACACATTAAACACAAGATTAATATAAACAGATTAATCTAATAACTTGTACGAAAGTTTAATCAGATCTAATAAGCAAAATTCATAAGGTGACTATTCTTTGTAGCCAAATTAATACAATTGTATTTAAAATGAATTAAACATGAATGCTTTCCATTTTGTGACACAAATTGATACAAACATTATTGGATATTTCCGATAACTCAAATAATAATATCAAGAATGATTTATATCGATTTGCGTCATCAAATGGAAAGTATCCATATATTTAAAGACAGAAAGTGCAGTTCAGTACAGCGACAAAGAATAGCCTTATTTTTAACAGTACAGTATACAATTAATAATTAGATACCAAAGCAAGTATTTCCAAGCAAAATCTCTTACTTTTTCATCTTTATTATTTTACTTTATCTTCTTACAATTTAATGAATAAGATGATACAAGAAATTATTTGCAAGTTACATGAAATCCCATACAAAATATTTTATAAATTCTGGATTTAAAGCAAGTTTTAAATTATACATAAAATTTGCTTACCGACCAATCCTGTCCACCATTCTCTGCCAAGGTATACTGGAAATTTAATTGAGGGCCTAAATAATTGGCGTACCCATGTAAATAATAAATATCATCATCTTCTTCTGTTTGACTTTTTAATCTCTTTCCCGGAGGGATATACACGGACTGGGTAAGTATATCATATTTATCTTCTGTATCAAATGCGTTCATATCTTCCGGTAGCGGCAATGTACCGCCGCTTTGAAAAAAAAAACAAAACAAAACAAAACAAAATAAACACAAAATTTAGATTTACATGAACACAAAATTTAGGTTTACATGTATTTAGGTTTCTCAGTCCTGGTGAAAAAATTTCACTAAAATTATTCCATGTTTTGGAATGCTTTTCAGCAAAATTTCAGCATTTCAGAAAAATTTCAGCGATTTTTAACTGAAAAGTTCATTTTCAACAAAATTTCAGAGAAATTTCAGCAAAAATTCAGAAAAATTTTCAGCGATTTTTCAATATATTAGCAAAAAAATTCACTTTCAGAAATTTTAGTAAATTTTCAGAAATTTCACTGAAATGTTCCGAAAACGAATGGAATAATTTCAGCAAAATTTTTTCACCAGGAAGATCTACAATAAGTTTTTAAAGGTCTTAGGTTATAAGAAATAGAATTATAGTCAATTATTTTTTAATTAATTCGTCTATTCCTTATAGCTTAAGGTAAAAACCTATTATAGATCCGCTCTCTACAATAAGTCATTTCCTAAAGATCTACAATAGGTTTTTAAGTCTTAAGTCATAAGAAATGGACGAATCATAGTCAATTATTCTCGCATTAGATTGTAATTGGTCAATTTCTTACGACTCTCCAGACTTATAGTTTTCTATTATAAGCTATGAGTCATAAATCAAAAGTTAGAAGCTAAAAATTGACGGTTGTGATTGATTCATTTCTAATTTCTAATTTCTGATTTGTGACTATTAGATTTATTATAGAATTACATGTGCAAAAATTTTAGTTATAATCGTAAGATCGTAAGCAAATCAATCACAATCGAGCGTTTTAAAACATGAGATCACAATTTTAATTGTGATTGATCGATTTGCTCGAGACCTTACGAATTACGATTACGACTAAAAATTTTGACTTTGGGCCTAAGTACAAAGATAACCATAACTAAGTCGTGGAACATAAGTCATAGCTGTAGATTGGCCAAAACATTGTGCGTTGACCTACGACTACGACTTACGTTTCACGATTTAGTTATGACCATCTTTGTGTTGAAGCTCTTTATCAGTCAGATCCAGCCGACTTTTTGATTTCCCGATAGTTCTGCTATAGTTTCGACGCTTTATATAGATTTTTTTCAGAGTTCCAGCTTTTGACTTTAGGAGATACTTTATTCTTACGGTGCCAGTGCTCAGATTAAAAAATTATTTTGAAATATATACTTAAAATATATACTTGAAGGCTGAAACTTTGAACAGAAAATCTACAAACAGTGTTGAAACTATTGCAGAATTTCAGAAAATACCAAAGAGTCGGCTGGAACTGGCTTTTACTTTATTCGTTTGAATGAAGTTCCAGCGCTCATATTAAAAAAGTGTTTAAAAGTATTTAAAGGCCGAAACTATCACTAAAATTTATCAGGAACTGTAAAACTCTTCAAGAATAAAAGAATTTCATACCAAAAATAAATTTTTTTTAAATTTGAGATGCCAGTTCTCAGATGAAAAATTGATTTTAAAATACTTAAGGATCTCCTCCTCTAGAAAACTAACCCATTCTAATGAGGATTCTACTATGAGATAATCGGTCCTAAGTCTTATCGGTGAAGTTGACTAATAGCCAACTTGTATGACTAAAGCTGATTGGCCAATTTCATCGATTAAAACTTCCAACTGCTAACTCATTGTAGAATCAGCATAATAGAATATTCTCCTTATATTTGATTGTGATTGGTTTCCTATGACTTAAGACTTCACGATCGTTTACGACTTCTATATAGAGGATCCTTTAGAGGAAAGAAATTGCTAAAATATATCAGGAACTACATAACTCTTCGGGAACCATGAAATTTCATAATATAATCAATTTTTTCGAAACTTGAAATGCGAAGTTAGCACCGCATTTTTATTTTATTTTTTTTTTAACTAAATCAACAGAACTATATCTTTCCTAACAGGAAAGATATAGAACTATTACGGGTGCAAGCAGAATTATTAATAAAATTTTCGATTTTTTAAAATAAGATGTCAGCTTCTCAAAGACTTTTTCACAGTTATGATAGATTTATTAATTTATAGTCGATTAACTTTAATGATTAATATCTCGGTTCACGGGGCAGAGATACTTTTTTTCTGCCAGATTCGTTCATTTCACAAAAAAAGAACGTCGTAGTATACAACAGTTAAGCCAGTGGTCCACAATGCTTGTTTTCCTGCTAGATCGCATGCGAAGCGTGTTAGCAGCCTGCATATATATATTATCAATATATATGTATATTTATATATGTATATATATATATATAATGTATATAGTACAATATATATAATATATATATATATATCTTATGGTCTATTTTCTTTTATCTCTGAATATAATTCTTACGTTATTGTATGTAATATCTTACATATGTACGTCCATATATTGTTCATCAAGTATCAAGCTAATTCACAAATAATACATACAAAACTATGACTAGCAGTAAACAATGCAACTAACAATGGATCTATCAACTAAACCAGCAAGAAAATAAGCATCATAGACTTTACCCACAGTTTCAAACGATGGTCTCGAACATTGATGGTCGGAACATTGTGATCTGAATATTGCATCATCTTTTATTGTTTGAATTTTTTTGGTCTTTCATCTCATGTTCATCTCATGTATCTGTATTTCGTACAATTGACTGATATATCACTTGATTAACTTTGTTTTAGGCTGAATCAAATCTTTTTTTGAAGCATTTAATTGAGAAGAGCCTTTTATTGTGTGAAAGAACATATTCGTGATACAGAAACGCGACCGACCGGTACAATGGACGAGCAATAGAATTAAATGAAAGTTACTTACAAAGTTTTCTCTATATCCTTATATGTTTCGTCATCCATCAATGCAGATTCCTGAGAATCTGATACAACATTTGAGCCTAACATGTTTGCAATCCGCAGTTGAAGATTAATCGGAGAAAGACGCATAAATCGAGGTAGACACATGCAACTACATCTCATCGAGCATAACTCACAGAACTGCCACAGAACATATACTAAACCAAAGTTGCACACCAGTGTCACATTGGGTGATCGGGGAGGATCGAAAGGATCCCTCATCTCGTTTGTCTACAATTCATGGTGGATATGGAAGGGATAACATGATGTGTCATGACTCATGATAGAAAGATTATTTGGTGTGTTCAATTTGCAAGCGTCTCTCTTTAAAATTAGCACTCTGTCATTTCTCTATTTTTTCATTCTGTAAAGTCTATTTTAACAATATGCTTTTTGTTTCCTGTTTCTTGCCTTTTACTATTTTTTGACATTTTGTCTTTTTGCTTTTTATCCGGTTTTTTGTTTTATGTTGCCCGAGATAAAAGTTAACTTTGAAAGAAGCAAGAAATACAATTTGATAAAACCGTTGCAAACGAGAAAAAAGCAAAAGATAGGCTTAAGTCCTATACCAGTGAAACGCGAAAAACATGGGGCGGTATTCATAGTCCGTTTTTATTTTAAAATCGTTTTAAATGGTTGCGTTCGCTTTGCCGCTTACAACGCTTGTAAGCATTAATTGTCCTTATTTAATATTTACTAAACAACAAGGATGAAATGCTTAAAGCGTTATGAACATCAAAGCGAACACAGCCATAGTCTTAACATGTTAATACAGTCTTCGGATTGACTTACGACATCTTAAAATTGACTTAAAACAATCTTAATTGTAAGAATCAATACGTTCGGGGAGATGCTATTAGCGCTAACTTTTATTCTTCTATCTTTGTTGTTTATTAGACGTAAAACAAGGATAGGATCTGAGCACAAAAATATTGTAACTAAGAGACTTAAGTTGTAGACGTAAATAACGCACAAGTTTTGGCGTATGATATACGATTATTGCCGTCTTTTGGAGACATGGCAATAAGTTATACGTCATACGTGAAAGCTTGTGCATTACTTACGTCTACAATTTAAATCTAAGTAAGTGTTGTGACAATTCTTGTGCTCAGACCCACAGAATGAAATAGCGCTAAGGCCGGAATCAGAATGCATTGAAGAATGAGATTGAAGATTGAAAGATTAAAGTTTGACTAACCAAAACAAAAGGAGCCAAAATTTCTTTGTCCTCATTGATGAAATTTCAATCTTTAATCTTTAATTTTAATCTTTAATGATTCTGATTCCGGCTTAATAGCATCTTCCCGAATGCACCTTTTGGCTACATTTTCATGCTCGATGCTCGATTCAAGAGTTAAAATAGGTTATGATTAAAATTGACAAATATTAAGCATCAACATCACCTGTTTTGACGCTAAAAATGAACATCGAGTATTAGCATGAAAAAGCAGCTTATGAATACCGATCTGTTTCGCGAAAGACTTGCAGGGAGGGAGTGGCAAATTGTATCACGTGAATGCTCACGTCCAATCAGGATGGGTGTCATGTGATTGGAGTTTTTTCCATAGAACTTACTACTGAGTAGGAGAGGGAATAACTTAGCCAAGCAATGAATGGAAAGTATGAGCAAGAGCTGAAAGACAGAAGATATTTCTGTATGGATACATTTCTGTCCTACTCAATAACTTTTCTTCTTTCTGCGCATGTGCCAAAAGAGGGTAGAAGAGGATAGAAAGCTATTTGTGTCTTTTAAATCTTGTTCATAGCTTGATGTCCGTATTCCTTCTTTAGTGATATTAAAGTATTCCTTCTTTAGTGGCATTAAAAACTATTTATATCCATCATGTTTATTTCTTTTCTCACTCCTTGCTCTGTCTCCATTCCATCACTGAGCTATGACAGGTTATGGTCATTACAAATTATGATTTGTATTTGCTGCTTGAAATTTTGTAGCTCCTTTCATTCCAATTTTGCTCTCAAAATCAGTTGAATATCTATCATATTAGTGCAGAGCCTGAAGAGTGTCTGGCGTTTAGGTTATTTCTAGATAAAGTGCCAAATATGTATGTCAATTTGAAGAAAAGGATTGAAATTTCTCATCTGTGAAGAAGTGAAGATGTTTATTCACAAGTCATGTATTTATTTTACAGCAATACAGCGAGTTGTCAACGAATTATCCGTAGAAAATTTAAATAATCGATATACTTTTTTTTGATCTATTGATACAGTTTACTGCAACGCAACAAGGCATTTTATAAATTTTTTTGCCTTTGTTAATATATAATATTTCAGGTTTTTTATATTCTTCTTTTCATCTTTTAGTCTTATGATAAAATTTCGAAGTGCGAAAATACATAAATACAAAGCTTCCAACAGCTTAGAAGCTGTAACCTATAATAACCGTAACGACCATAACTTTCTCAGCTCAGCGACGGAGTGGGAACAGAGCAAGGAATGGGGAAAGAAGTAAAAATGGCGGATATGCGAATACTCACATTTATACCTTAGTGGTATAAATACCTAAGCTCTACGGTTTTCTCCAATTTTTCGTATCTATGGAGCTTTGATGCCATGTCCAATCAGAGGAGACGGACACGTAATGCAATTTACCATTTTCTCCTTGTGAGGCTGGCGTCCTATGAGCGAAATTTACAGCGGAACAGAACAGCGCGGCCAATCACAACTCTGCACTCATTATTCTGCTTTCTTTTTTGCGATTGTGATTGATTTCGTTTCGCTTTAGATTTCCGTTCATGTGACGCCAGCCTGAGGCTCTTTAGTCTCGCGTCGTGAAGTTGGTGCTGAATTTTCCTTGACAAATGAAGAAACGTCAATAATAATTAGTGATGCTTCTGATTGGCTATCGTGAAGCATTGCGAGCATTGTGACGACGATGTTTGGCAACTTATAAATCACGTGATAGAAATTGACGAATATCGAGCGTCAATTTTGATCATGTGACTTATTTTGACGGTAAAAATGAGCTTTGAGCGTCAACACAAAAGAATGTATAACAATTGCCTACGATCCAATTGCACACAAGTCAATTATAATTATAACGCTAAAAAAAAAGAAATTACTTTAAACTGCCTATGCAGAAATCTCTGTGACTGACAGTGGGCAATTGCTACAGTGTGTAATTGCACCGCTCCAAAAAGATACCTTTAAGATGCATTTTCATGTTGACTTAACACTCAACACTCATTTTCAGCGTGACAATAGGTCAAAATTAACGCTTGATGTTTGTCAATTTGTATCACGTGATTGATTTTGACGGCAAAAATGAGCGTCGATCGTGAATATGAAAAGGCATCTTTATAGGCTATGGATATCCAGGAAGGACATTGTGCTGATATGCGCGCGCACGTTCGTTGCTTCATGGCGGGAACCATATGTCACCACATGTCACCGCATGTGGCGCACAGTGAGGTACGGCACGCGCCGGAAGCAAACGACTCCAATATGGCGAATGTGAGGGACAGTGATACATCGTTGTGGCTGCATAATAAGCTCGGTACATCAAACGATAGCTGGACCGGCAGCTCAATTTGCTCACAACTCAATGCCGAGGTATTGCGGAACATCAAGGATTGTTTTCCCGATTTGCAAACGCAGGTTAAACTCAAGTTACTTCTGTCGTTTTTTCACATACCCAGACGTAATGTTGAAGAGGTAAGCGTTCTCCTCTATCTTTATATCTTCATACTTTCGTCAAGTATTGCTTTTTCAAAATATACTTGTTTTTTAAAATAGTGAAATTAATAGTGAATTCATATCTCTAATAAGCATTCGCCTATTAATGGATTTACAATTTTTTTTTGTATTTTTACTTTTATTAAAATTTTATTATTTAAATCTGGTGATAGTGGCGTGCAGAACTGGAGGAGATTATTGAGGTTGCAGCTGTGGACAGTGAATTATGGGTATCAATGTTATCCGAAGCGATGAAAACTTTTCCATCGACTGGTTCTTTAAATACAGACATCACTGATCTGGATGAACATAGACCAATTTTTGGTGAATTAGTCAATGATTTACGAAAACTTCTTAAGAAACAGAATGATCCTGCTATGCTTCCCTTAGAGTGTCATTATCTTAACAAGACTGCATTGACTTCAGTGGTAGGTCAGCAACCTACGCCAGTCAAACATTTTACTCTCAAGAGAAAACCAAAAAGTGCAGCCTTAAGAGCAGAATTGCTTCAAAAAAGTACTGATGCCGCTAGTAATCTCAAAAAGAGTACAGCTCCTACTGTACCAGTAAGAAGCAGAGGAATGCCAAGAAAAATGACTGATACAAGTATATATAAATTTATAAATGTTACTTCTTTGTGTTATCTGCAATATACTATATTGTATATACTTTTTTTAGCACCTTTGAAAGGAATCCCAAGTAGAGTTCCAACGAGTGGTTTTCGGTCCCCATCGCTTACAAACACTTCTATGTCTAATAGAACATCAATCAGCAGAATTCGAAAGGATGGTGGTATTAAATTGCTCGATATTACTGAGCAACCTATGGGATTTGTAGCAAAGAAGAGGAAAAAGATGATGGACTTCGAAGAGCAACAGAAAAAAGCAGTGGAAGCACAAGCGACCATTGTGGCAGAAAAGAATTCAGCAGCTCCATCAGTTGTAGAAACGACCACTCCGGAGTACGCGCAAGGATTGGCCTCAATAAATCCGCCTGCTACACCTGTTACACCAACTGTAGTAGTTACAACACAATCCTATACCGCACCTAGCACGCCAAGCAGTATTTCAGTTACAACTACGCAGCAAACACGTAAGTTATTAAGTTGCAGTTATTAAAAAGACGCATGTTAAATTGTTCAGATTTTAATTAAACATTTTGTGTTACATAGCTACTACGTTAACTACTACCACTACCACAACACCCACTGCTGTATTGGCAGTGACTACACCGACGGTGATAACACCTGTGGAAAGTACGCCAGTAGCTGTGCAAACTGTCAGACCAGCTCAGACAGTCACACAGATTCGTATACAGACTACTACGACTAATGCGGCAGCTAATCCAAGAAAAGGCCTATCTCTTACAGTAAGATTAATAATTTAATTACATGCATTTAATTATATATGTAAATATAGGATACTCACTGTTTTGTTATCGGATTACAGCGAGAACAAATGTTAGAAGCACAAGAAATGTTTAGAACTGCAAATAAAGTAACGCGTCCAGAAAAAGCTCTTATTTTAGGTTTTATGGCTGGTTCAAGGGGTATGTCTCTTTCAGATGTATTTTTCTCTTTTGTAAATTATATTTAATAATACTATCAATCATTTCGCTTGTATATAGATAATCCCTGTCCAAAATTGGGTAATATAGTCACAGTGATGCTTTCGGAGAATGTAGAAGAAGTAACACAGTCTGACGGAACAATTGTCCCGATGTTGGTTGAAACTCATTTCCAAATGAATTACACGAATGGAGAATGGAAGAGGATAAAGAAAAATCGACGTATTGTAACGGAGGAATCTACATCAACGTCCACTCCTACGCCAAACGCGACCGCCACAGCTTCCAATTGAAAGAATTTGTTCAAATCGCTATAATATAGAATTTATATATGTATATGAAATATCATTTTGTGGTTATTAGAGAATAACAAACATTGTGATCGTACGTCTTCTTGATAAATTGACAAAGACGTATTAAATTAACAATTCACATTTCATATAAAGTTTAATAAGAATCGTTGAATTGTCGACTTTGAATTGTTGAATTTTTATCCCTCTATAATGGACTTTATCGCTTTCTCACATCAATTATATAAATTATAAATCTTGATAATTTTCATATTTAGGCTTCAGTTAAATGAAAATTTATCCAAATGTGCTTTTAGAATATCTTTGCTTATTCTTTAAAAATACATTTATACATGTAAGAAATATATATGATTTATAATACATATTATTTGATAGATATAATATACAATGTGAATAGTCAAATATTTGT
>NW_017259534.1:545983-554734 GCF_001594045.1 Atta colombica | reverse complement strand
TATAAGACTTCTATAATATTGTTATTTGAATAAACATGATTACATTTCTGTTTTGTGTTGTGTGTGTTGCTTATGGACATATTTTTTGCAATTTATTAATTATATTCATTAGTCGTATTATACTTTTTAATCATTTTGCATATAAAAATGATAATTTTTATTTAAAAAAATTAATTTTCAATAGGTTTTTGAATAGATATATAATAAGGACCAATATTTTAAAGTTGCCGACTCTTGCTTTTTTAATTTTTTAATTTTACGTTTATAAAATTAAAAGATTTTATAATTATTTTTACGAGATTATATTCTAAATATTCGCTATTATATTTTACACATAATTTATTAAATTCGTAGAATTTATATTAGGTTACACACATAATATATATTATGAAAGGAATTCTATGCATGCATGCGCTGGTCTCTCTCTCTCTCTCTCTCTCTCTCTCTCTCTCTCTCTTTCTCTCTCTCAAAGTGTCATAACCTTTTTATTCCGGTTGCTGGCGTATACTGGTTTGTTGCTGAGGGGAATTGGCGAAATTTCTTGCATCTAGTTTTCGGTTCTACGATTCTGCGAGTTTTACAACAATTGCACAGCAGCAAATTTAAAGTGTATTATCTATTCTCACAATGTTTCGATTACTTGCTTCGCTGCGTGCCCAAAGTGGAACCTTGGTAAGTGCTACCGAATTTAACCGAACTCCTGTCATACGTTTCGATTAAGCTCTAACATTTTGCTGACTCATTGCCTACAAGTGTGGTTAATTCTGCACTGTACATATTGATACAAACAAAAGTATTATTATTGTTTCTTCAATCTGTGATGGATTTCTTTCATGCTTTAATCTGTTTATTCAATCTTTATGTTTGTAGATTGCCACTGCAACTAGTTCTTTGATGAGAACTGACAACACATTATTGGCAAAAAGTGTCCGTAATTTGACAGTGAGTTCAAAATTATTCAGCGATGGACCGCAAATCCAGAAACCTGCTCCGGATTTCTCTGGTACTGCAGTAGTTAAAGGTGATTTCAAGGAAATCAAGTTGAGTGACTACAAAGGGAAATACGTTGTTTTATTTTTCTACCCGTTAGATTTGTATGTAATTTTATCTCGATTATCTCATTTCTAATGTACGTCTAGTATAATATTTAATTTTTATATTTTATTTGCAGTACGTTTGTTTGTCCGACAGAGATAATTGCATTTAGTGAAAAGATCTCAGAATTTGAAGCCTTGAATACACAAGTGATCGGAGTGTCTACAGATTCGCACTTTAGCCACTTGGCATGGATTAATACTCCAAGGAAACAAGGTGGTCTTGGAGGAGATTTAGGTTATCCTCTTTTGAGCGATTTCAACAAGACTGTATCAACCAAATACAACGTTTTGTTACAAGATTCAGGAATTGCTCTTAGAGGTCTTTTCATTATAGACAGGGAAGGAATTCTTCGACAGTTTTGCGTCAATGATCTTCCGGTTGGCAGAAGTGTCGAAGAGACATTGAGATTGATTAAAGCTTTCCAGTTTGTTGAGAAGCATGGTGAAGTATGTCCTGCAAATTGGCAGCCAGATTCCAAAACCATTAAACCAAATCCAAAAGATAGCAAACAATATTTTGAATCGGTTAATTAAGCATTAGGAGGATTTGTGCAGGGAATATATATAAATATATATAACATAATAGATTATTATATAATATAATACAGTTAATAGATAAAAACTTAATGTAATATAATTCTAATTCAATAAGCTTAATTTTATAATATGTCATATTTATATGCTCCTTTCATATGTACATTACACTATACTTATTTGTGTGATTTTATATAAAATCTTAAAAGTGGATAATAAGATAAATGTGTGAGTACATGTCTACTTGAATATAGATAAATTTAATATATAGGAGGGGAAAAAAGATTGTTAATCTGATTTTTTCTAGAAGATTGAATGACATGGAATGTTTTGCGTTTCAATTTTTTTTTTCATTTCTCATCAGTTAATAAATATATGGGACATAAATATATAATATATATTTATGTTCAGAAAATCGATATTATAATCTTTATACAGATTGATATACATTAACAATTTTTTTATTCAGCAGTATATGAATATGTAATTTAAAATTATTAGAAAGTATTTATGTTTTAATAAATCAAAAAATGTCTTATTTTATATATTTATGTTTTAATTTATCTTTTATAAAATATAAAATGTTAAATGCACTCGGTAAATTGTCATTTAACAATCATTTAATTCACGTAAAAATGTGATAACGCAATATATGAATAATTAGCGTTGGCTATTAAAATTATTTGAAAACATGAGATGTGTAAATACATATTATATATATATATATATTGTGTGTGTGTGTGTGTGTGTGTGTGTGTGTGTGTGCGTGCGTGCGTGCGTGCGCGTGCGTGTGTGTGTGCGCGCGCGCGCGCGCGCGCGTGTGTGTGTGTGTACTATAAGATACTATAAGATAATTAAAATGCGTGCAATGTAAGGCAGATGACGGAATTAAAAGCCGTTACAATATCAGTAGGTAGATAAGCTGGCGCGTTGTTGGCGGAGGCTGCTTCTAAAGGCTGCTCATGATAAATTTAGTAGAGTGAGCTTATTATTTCGCGAAGAGAGAGGATATACCTACGTCGGAGCATCACGTTTCCGAAGTCTCAGGGAACGCCTCTGAGGAAGAAGGATAAAATAACTAAAGAGAGAGAGAGAGAGAGAAAGAGGGGGGGAGGAGAGAGAGAGAGAGAAAGAGAGAGAGAGATATGAGATGAGATGAGATGAAAGCTGTGGTTCTTGGGAAAGCGATGAGCTCAGAATGCGTCGCGAGAACGTCAGGAGATCGTGAGAGGAAGAAAAACCGAAAAGCGACGCCTGAGATAAACGGCTCATCCTTCGCTCCCTACATGTCATCCTCACGCCAAATCCAATCCCAGTTCGTCACCCCCGTGCGCGCATGAGAATCTCAAGACTAATCACATTCGCATTTCACGGCACCGTCGTGTGTCAACAAGTCGCATGTCGCAGCAGTGTGGCCTTGTTATCAAAATATAAAATAATAGGAAGAGTGTGTCGGAAAAATGAGACTTCTTATATATTTATATTTATCTGTATTATTTTTGAAGAATATTCTCATGTAGGCAATTAAATTTTAGTAGAAATGTTAAATAGTAAAAATTAATGTAATTTTTATATCCTCTACATGTCTTTTTGTATTGTGTAATTTGCGTTGTAGAAAGCAATTGATTTGTGAAGCATATTTCAAATTATTAAGCAATATTTCACTGAAATAATTCGCTTTGTATTCCGGTAACTACGGTACAAGATTGCAAACGTAATCGTTCAATTCACTATTATATTTTGTCGATTAAGTGGTCAGATTATATCGGCATTGTATTGCCGAGTCTAATCGAGGGATTTCTTGTTCATCGCCCTCGGTTTATGGTCCTTCTATTGTGGGACAATTGAGCGCGTAACAGTAAGGTTTCGGATCCTAATTGTACTGACGACAGTACTTTAAACGATCTTAGTAAGCACAAATTTTTATTTTGATTAAAAAATTATTATCCCACGATAATTGTTAATCCTGGCTAGATGATTAGGTCCAATTACTTTGCTCTTGAGAAGGTCTCTCTCTCGCAATAAAATTATTAAACATTCGTAATAATTAAACTTCCCAGATAACATTTATGTTACATAAGAGAATCTAAAAGACATTTTTTCTAAGATATCTTATGTTTATGCAACATGCATGTTATCTGGGAATTTATCTTGTAGAAAAAGTGAAGTTTACTTACGCTCTCAATTCAGACTTACGCATGTTTACGCTAATGTTATTATAATAATATTATATCGTTTCCGTCGATTTCTTTTACCTCGAAAGAATCCTTATTGCCGACACGTTGGGCATGTCTTTAGCATTTTAAGCATGATAGAGAATCTGCGTCGTTTGAATATAACTCATCCCAAGTTCTTCCCCTCCTCGCCTCTCTCGCTCTACCTCTTGAAGACGCCTAATAACCTTCCTACGCGACTGCTCGCGAAAGGAACATTTTCTTAAAGGAGCATTCAGGACGCGCCTTGATGACGGCTATAGGTGGATATTATAGTAGCGGGGCTTATCCTTGGTGGTTGCTACTTCCAGGAGGGAGTAAGATGAGTAAAGGAGGAGCGCGCGCGGAACTCGTACGGGATACGGGGGTTCGAGGCGAGGAGACACGACGAAAGGGGAGGAAGAACGGGTAGCGGGATCAGAGGGGAACGCATGGAAGGGTGACAGAAGGGTGGAGCGCGGGAAGGGAATAGAGGGGCCGGAGGCGTGCATCCATCCATATCCATCCCAGGGTGGCTACCGGGACTTTGATTACTTGTTTTAATCTTCCGACTGCCGACTGGGCGAGCATCTGTCACTCAAAATCCGTAATTGCGCGCGGAAGCCGCCCCTTCTCTCGCCCGCGCCGCGCCGGTCCATCGACGAGCCACGGTTCTGCCTCCCTGCATATTGCTATTACTTCCTTATTGGTGTCGTTTAGCACTCTCGTTCAACCGCGAACTGCGTCGATCACGCAGGCTGTGCTCTGATAATCACGACGCTACGTTGCCTGTCGTCAGTCAGATCGAATTTAAAGCTGGGGGCTTCCCGATTTGGTACAGAGATCTTTTTCAGAGTCGAACAATCCTTGCATAATGTGTAGCGATAAAACGCCCGCTTTTTTTTCTCCAAAATTCTGTCATGTTTAAATAATATTTATTTTCATAATTCACAGCACTAGAAGAAAACTGGAAATGTGGAATCGTTTGCGCAAACTATATTAATATATTTTGTAAAAGGAAAAAGCTTTTACTTATTCTTTCTTTTGTACTCAATTCATTTAAGGCTCGCCATTGAGGCGATTTGAAAAGATAAGAAAAAAAAGCATTTGCCGACCCTTGATTTGAATACAAACAAGCAGTTACATTCTCGCAACGTAGTATTGAATAGTTAGGGATGAGTATTAAACGAACAAACCCCTTAGCGTGTCCATCCCCGACAATATATCACCTCGTGTATATATAATATACAGCACCGCTGGTTGCTCATCAGTTTGATGAAAAGATATTTCCGACACGCCATCGCGTTATGCAAATACTTTAATTGTAGGAAATTCTATAAGCAGACCAATTATGTCTGACTGTGCACTAACGTTAATTCTCGACCGTTATAATGACGGGGATCAAATAGGATCTTGTGATATTGTCGAATATTTTATCGTTTTTCATTTCATAATTTTTATTAATTAAAACAAAAAAGTAATAATAACTTAGTTTTTAATAAGATAGTTTTTAAAAAATATAATGTTCTTTAATAAGATAGTCTTTATTCGCAATATTATCTACATTCCGTTCATTAATCTTCATTAATTCTGAAAAGATTTTCGTTTAAAAATAGAGTTGATGACTTAAATTTATTCGGATTCCTCAGAATTAACCTGCAGAGCCTCTATTATATCTTCAAATACATCCCTACAGATATATTATACGTCCGCGTAATCTTGACGATCCCAATCATTCTAAGCGAGAAATAAGACGCAGGTCGAGCGGCGCGTCCAGTCTTTCGATAGGATTTCTGCTACTCCTCTAATTGTCGAAGTCATTCGTCCTCTTCAAAAGGAACAGATGCACCAGACTGTATTGAAGAACGAGTCTATCAGGGACCCAGGGGGGTCCCCGGTGTTCGTCTCTTGGGGTTATTTTCAGTCGATTATCCCCAGAACGCCAGGGTCAACGTTGTGCTTTAGAAAGTGAAAGCGCAAGAGAGCAGACGAGTCTATTAGCGCGGAGAAAGGCCGCGCATTTGCGTATACGTCAGTCTCTTTTCATGAATTAATTTCAATACCATAGAAATATTACGCAGACCATCCTCTGTTCCCTTCCGCGTCTCTCTCTGTTTTGTTCTCGCCATGTACGCATCTTTTTTTCTCATATTTCGTAAAGCTATATCATGTTCTGTTTAATCTATAGTGTCAATTTTAATCTAATTTAAGTCACCATTGCTCTTACTCAATATATCACTATTTTATACTAAAACAATGGATAAATTTGACACTATATGGTGTCAAATTTATCCATCGTTTTAGTGTAAATGTGTAAAATAACGATATATAGGAGCAGTGGCAACTTAAATTAGATTAAAATTGACACTATATAGATTTAACAGTGTGTACATGTAATTTTACACAAATACAATTTATATAAATTCACAATACCTGATAGGAGAGATAATAAAGAAGTTTCAAAGAAAATTTTTAAACAATACGTAAAAAAGAGGAGTAAATATTATAATGAAATGCTGAACCAGATATCAAGGATCTTGGTGCGTGTTCAGGGAACATCGCTACGTTGCAACGTTTCATGTAGCACGTCATTAGAAATATTCAAAAGGCTGCTACTTCAATTAAGAGATTTGGTTTAACACGAAAGAAAGAACCGCATATCGCATGTGTGCGGTGGAGGCGGTACGATTGTATTTTATCTCACGTTTAATCACCATTGCTGACCCCAACTCTGACGACGCTCCTAAGCTGCAGTAATTACTTAGATGGACGCTTCGAAATCTTTAGATCTGTGTGTAACGCGAAAAACAATCGGTCGACGATCTTTTTTGACGCAACGATTACATTTGAACTCTTTCTGAGCGTTTCGGGATCCTACCAGACTCCATCATCAGGATCTTTAGATTCGGAAATAAATGTACGTGATGATCATTGATGTATAGAATATAAGAGAATAATTAAACATTGTTCTAGTATTAATGAGAAAGAAAGCTTATATAGTAAACAAATAATCATTTTTTTACTATAATCATTATACTCCTAATTAAAAGAGAAAAAAAGGAATTATAAAAACTTATTATTTTCTCAAATTGCTTTTTTATATATTTATATAGAAATATATTTTAAATAATTATTTAGATGATATATAGGATTAGTAAAATCGTTTTTATCATTAAATTCTTAAATTCAATTACTCATATTAGTATTGGATAGGGGAAAAATTAAATATTGTTGTCTTTATTAATTTTTTTATAGCAAAAAAACGAGAGAGAGAGAGAGAGAGAGAGAGAGAGAGAGAGAGAGAGAGAGAGATAGAAAAAGCACTGATCGTGATATACTGATGATGGTAATAGCACGAGCGATTAGTTAACGATTGACGCGAATGGTAGCGGCATTCGCCGTTCGATGGAAAGGTGGTTGATCGAGAGGTGGACTGATAGATAAGTAGGCAGGGGTATCTGTCTATTAGCTTTCCACCCTGATAACGGAGTTGCTGCTGATCCTCCTCCAGCCCCCGGCGAGTGCTTCGTTAATTAATCTGGCAGTAACGGACTCGGCAGCTCAAAGGCACCCTTTTTCGTCCAGATTCATCCATCCATTTACCGATGGGCCGCCTGTATCCGCGCGTGTACAAGCGCTCTTTCTCTCTTTTTCTTTCACTCACTTATCTTTCTTTCTCTATCTTTCTTTCTCTCGTTTTCGGGATAAAGACGACGAGATCGAGTGAGAATCGAACGATCATAATTCGTATTGGCTCGAGGTAGCCTGGAGAACTGAAACAATTCAAACATGAGAACTTGAAACAAAAGCTATAGATAGAAGCGCTATAATTGAAAGAAAAAAATTATAGTTCTTGCATATTTAGTTATTAAATGCACTTTATGCTTACTATACTTAAAACTGCTCGACAAGAATTTCTATAAATAACTGTAAATTAACAAAAAGAAGTGGTAAGTTTACGAGCATTAACAATCTTTAAAAGAAGATTGTTAATTAACAACGCTACTTCTGATTACTTATCTGAACAGCTGATTGCTTCTATTAGTATACCTGAGTATTCATATTTCCTTGTGCCCTTGTATATTATCCGAATGGTAATACGATCAGCTGTAGTACTTAATTGTAATATGAGCTTTGCGTATGCATTAGAAGCGAATGGACATGCATTGTGTGTTTGCAGGCATTATATGCGTGCTACAACATTAGACACTTACTCCAATCATCATTGTTTTTCTAAGTATTCACAGACTATGATTCGCAGAACTACATATTATGTTTAAATATAACTTGCATGTGCGCACAAAAAATACAATTATACTTATGCTAACGAGCATGTTAAACTTTAAATTAATTTGGAATGGTTACACACACGCAGTTACTTCGCGCAAATTAAATATCTCCGAAAAATAATTATTTCATTTATATATTTAACATTATTGTTATATATACTTATATATTTATATATTTGGATATTTAATTAAAATATTTAACTGGATATTTAATTGAAATGAAATTTTAATAAGCATCATTCTTTCATTTATGTAACTTTTTTAAGATATAAAATTATACAAAATAATCAAGTTTAAAAGAAGTTATTTATTTCGGAGATTTACTAATTGAAAGAAATTTCGCTTAAAAATATGCAAGATGCATCAAGTAAATAGACAGATAAATTATTAATTAGATATCAAATGGTGTAATATCTCAAATGAAAATTTTCTTTCAACTATTTCTTTTAACTATGATTGGATCAAGTCGCATTCAAGATAGTTGCCGGTATCTTCGACAAACGTCACGCTTGCGCTCGCCGCAATTCGCATTTCCGATAAACGCGAGAGTGGGCATACATCGCGAAGTCGAATTCAGCATCAGGAAATCCGACGCTTGAGCGTCTGACGAGATAAAAAGGAGCAAGAGAGAGCGAGCGA
>NW_017259534.1:542718-545883 GCF_001594045.1 Atta colombica | reverse complement strand
GAGAGAGAGAGAGAGAGAGAGAGAGAGAGAGAGAGAGAGAGAGAGAGAGAGAGAGAGAGAGAGGATGGCTGTATCCACCGTACTTGCGCCGCCAGATCGAATTGCTTTTCCAGCGGATGAACGGTCGCGAGATATCGGATGCGCGTGAATGTGCGAATGTGCGTGTAGTGCCCACATGCAAGCGCGCATGTAACGTTAACGTTACAGACGATGACGAAGAGAAGGAAGAGGAGGAGGAGGAGGATGAGGAGGCCGTACGCGATGTATGTGGGGCGTGTGGGGCGCGGCGCACATCGGCATAAAAGAGCAAGCGAAAAAGGGAGCCTCTTTTTAATCTAGCGACGATTCGCAACCCCCGGCTCCTTTTATAGTTACGTGCTTAGTGCTTATACCCATTGACTCTCTCTTTCTCTCTCTTTCTTCTTCCTCTTTTCTCGCTCTCTTTCTCTCTCTCTTTCTCTCTCTCTTTCTCTCTTTCTCTCTCTCTCTCTCTCTTCTTTCTGCTTCCTTTCTCCTTTTCTTTTGCTCTCTTTGTCGCCGCGTCAGGCCTCGTACCCCAAGACAAGTTCTATCGTCGGTTTCGAAAACTGTCTCGATCGAATGCGAATGCTGAGAATTGTGCATGTTCAATTCGACGCCAGAAAGTGAAGCATTGCGAAGATATCGATACATATATATATTAGTTATTTTCGAATTAGTACATTTTTGAAGGTATTCCGATTTTATTCGCAATAATGTATTCTCATTGGACATTTTGAACGTAATTTGATTTTGTACGAAGAATAGAAGATTTTTTTATGTTTCTGAAGAGATATTGACCTTCTAGAATTCTAGAAGCATATAATATGATCTCGAAATGTTACATTTGACATAAAGAACTGCCGTGAAAAAGTAAAACACAAGATTGTGAGGGGCGATTAGGGATACATGGGACAAAAGTTTTCTTTTCAACATGAATACATTTTATGGAGCATCATAAATATTAATCTAACCTTCAGAGTCCCATTGGGATGCAAAATGTATTCTGACATTGGTTTTTCTCTTTTATTACGTATACGTAAAAATGTCAGTAAAAAATTATTGCAATAAATTCTAAAATCTGTAGAAATATTACAATTCAATAACGAATTTTAAAAAATGTACAAATTTTTGTCAAATATCTTGACAGAATGATAACTTTTGTGTTTACGTCAAAATATTATTTTAAGGATTCGATATGTATATATATCACATATATAGAAAAGAATCATTGGCTATAAAAAGCCTTAAAATCGTAGCAACATATTGTATTTCTCTTTAACTCAAAAGAATTAGCTAAAGATTACAATCGTAAAAGATGAACATTGATTGACGAACGAAACGTTTTACAAGGATCACAATATTTATAATTTAAAAATTGTGTTCTCCGACAATTTATAGTAGGATGATAATCGAATTCGATATGCGTTTATCATTCTCTTTTATTAGGAAATCGTGTACGTGCAGTTAACAAGTCTCCGATCGTGGACGCCGCGGTTCTTCGGGGTGTGGCCTTTGTTGTTGTCGTATCGTGCGCACTCGTGGCATCGGCGATAGATTTTTCCAAAAAATTATTCCATTAGAGTAATTATCTGACCACGAGTCCTCTTTATGGTCAGGCGGGTAATAACGGTCACGGAACGATCGTGACGGCGATAATGGGCGGCCACGATAAATTGGCCGTGCGCTTACTTTCCCGTTCCGAAAGAGAAAAAGACGTCATCTGCGATGATCATCTATACTATACTTTCGTGACGCTACAGCTGTCGCAAAGTCATCGCTGTGTTATTCTTGCTCGCCGTTTTTAATTAACTCGATTAGCCGATCGCTGATTGCGAGCAAATTAAACGACCTTTCGCGATAGATGACAATTAATTCCTTATCAATTCATATCTCGTTGAAGTAATTGGGATCACGCAGAATAGATGACATCTCGGGAATGACGCAGTACTGCAAGATTATAATATCGGTGATTTAAAGAGAGACACGTAATTACTTATCACCGATTTAATGATTTGACTGAAGATATATACCGTAAAATATTAGAGAGAAAATAATAAAAGTATGTCTAATATAGTATAATATTTAATAATATAATATTTAGGATTGATGGAGGTTTTCTGAAAATTAATTCTCTCGAAACAGTGTAAAAGAGTAAAGTTTTATTCCTATTTTCTTTGTTAAATTTTAATCTGACTGTTTATACTTGAAAACCTCCTCCCTTCGATCGGTTTTAATATTAATTGCAAAAATAATGGGTCTTTAATATATTTTATTCAGTTAATTTGTTAATATAATCGTTTTGTTAACGTTTTCGAAAAAATTGAAAATTTTCGACAGTACTATTAATTATTATAATTGATATAAAAATACGAGAAAAACTCATCGGTCCTGACAAATTTTGTGAATTCAGTGCTGTAACATGATCGTCACTTACGGGCCCTTAAAAGGACGCGGGTTTCGAGTCCGTTGTCATCCCCTTACGTGTTAAATTACTCTGGGACACGATACGGTAGGAAAAAGGGGGAAGGGGGGGGGAGGCGTGGTGACGCGAGAGGACTGCAACTCGACTCCGGATTGTCGGCGACAATGAGCCGGTGAACTTTCGATCCTCGACAAACACGATTTCGATATCTGCTTTTAAAAACCGGAAAATCTGTTTTCAAAAGAGGAGTAATATGACGAGGGACAAGCTAATCGGTGCACACACGTCACGCATCAAAATGCAGCTTTAGATAATAAGCTTTAAAGAAATTACGAAATCGGAGCATATTCCTCACGTACTGCAAATTATACGATAAAATCGTTTTTAATGAGTGAGCGGTAATATATTACTGTATTTTTCCAATCAATAGCATTTCGGGTTTTAGCATGTTGAATTTTTTGCTTGCTTCTATCCCGTTTGATTAATATGTAACATATCGATTGTTAAATATTCGTTTTTCACCAAGTTTCTTCTGTTTTTCATAAATGGATTAATAATGATAGTAATAATGATCCAGTATAATATTACTACCTTTAGATTCGTATCCTTATTTTTTAATGTTACTTTCATATGGAAATTATTATTAATTATTATAAAATGTCATATTATAATTCAAAATTTAGACTTGTTTAATTTATTCGGGAAAACTAACCACGCTGCTT
>NW_017259534.1:530964-542618 GCF_001594045.1 Atta colombica | reverse complement strand
TATATATATATATATACTTCTCTATCTGTGTGCAATTTTGATATTTTTCCGTAACGAGACAGTTGCTTTTTCTTTTTATTTTTTGTACAACACGACACGTTATACACAGATAGTTTTTCGCTCTCCGTTTATGAACAACAAAAGTCTTGCGAAAATGTTTGCGGATAATCTTCAATATATCTGCGATATATCTATCGAAATATGTTTTTGTCGACTTCACGAAGCCATTAGGTGCGATGCAATCTTGGAAATGGATCAGGCTTATCCGATTTTACAAACTTTAAAAATCTGCTTGAATGACTTGATATTGCTTTTACAATCTTCTCGATATATTGTAAATTTTTTATTACAAAATTCTTTATATATATAAATTATTTATAAAAGCAATAGTTTGTAAAGATAGTTTTCTATATTTAAAAAGGTACTATCGTTAAATACGTAAAATAAAATTCTTAATCACAAAGAGGAAATTGAAAGATAAATGTTTAATAAGTCTTTATTTTATTTTATCAGAATTTATTATTTTCCACATACCTACCTACAAATTCATTCTTACGGATGCAACACAGATATCCAGTGATCACATCTCGGATATCTATTGGATACCGAAATGTTCCGCAATATATTCAGTCATTCAATATCCAAGAGATATCTGTCATTATTTCCCGTATATCCGTCTCCGATATAGGTGAATGCAAGTTCGATCATAGAGAGATGCATCTCGTAGAAAACAACCATGGAGAAATGGATAGAGGCGCTAAACAATTTCATCTCGATATCAACGATTTTGTCCGAGCCACGAAGAGATCCGTATTGCGCTGCGGATGCCTCGAAGCAAGACGAGAATTGCGACGAGAATGGCGACGTAGAGCACGGATATCGAGTGGATACTAAGCGAGAAATAAAAGAGAGAAAGAAGAGAAAGAGAGAGGGGGATAAGAAAGAGAGAATTTATGAATAAAAAGGCAGATGTGGAGAGATCAGGGATTAGAAGAGAGACGGAATTGCGATGACGCGAGAACGTATTGATTGAAGTGCCATGTACTTACTTACGTTACTCAGGATACGTCGTGTGTGCTGACTGCATGTGCAGCGAATGCAGAATGTGGGCTGTATAGGTGCATTGTCCCTCGTGATTACACTGCTAGCTTTATCGTTTTAGAACAAAGGACACGGAGGAGCGACGCGCGTAAATACTTGTACGCAACTTGCTTCACGAGTACGTGAGCGATGTGAAAAGTAAGCAATTAATTTTACGCGCAGCGATAGACCGCACTATAAGACGTTTGATAAGTACTCTCTTGCAGTTTTTAAATATTTTGATATATAAATTTTTAAATATATTATGTAAACAAATTTTGCCTAAGAAACAAAGAATAATTATACTTACCTACTTAAATGAAGTGCATCGCAACGTATGTTCAATAAATATCTAAAAATATTGACTAGAAATATGAGTACCTTTTTCCCTGAGATGTGTTGAAGTTTCGCTGATTGTTTTATTTTTTATCGTTCCATTTCCAGCTGATGATTTTAAGATCTTTCGAAGCGCAATTTAACTCGAACTCGTAGAAAATGATTCATGCATGACTTGATTTAAGTTTTTTTTCCTAAGTACTGTCTCGTTGATATTACTCACAGTTTGTTAGTTTATTGCTTAAAGAAAAATTTTTGCAAATTGGTAGTGAATTAATTGTTACTCTTCTGTGAAAAATGTTTAGATGCACGAACGTGCATCTCCGTTTTTATAAATCAGTAGAATTTCATAGAAAAGTTATGGATATCTTTAACTTGCTATTTTTAGAGAATTTAACGTTATATTCTTTTTGACGTTCATTTGTGAGAAATTTAGAAATTTGTAAAATATAACAAAATAAATATCTTTAATTGATGATTTTTCTCGTTTCATCATGAATTTTATCCCTTATTTCATTTCCATGAGACAGTACAGATGGTGATACAAATGTGAATTAATAGATTTTATCAACTGACGCGCTTCTCGATCCGTTCGAATTCCATCAAAGAATCCATTCGTTGATTTTATTTTGAAAGCGGAATACTATGTTTTATTTCTGTGTCAATTTGTTTATAGGGAGACCTCTTGTGAAACCACACAACAATTAATTTTAATCCCCGCGCGGAGTTCGGATTTTTAATATTTTTATGTGAACACCGCCGATGCGCGTTCCATTGTTCCGTTGCTATCTCTTTATGGGCGCCATAGTAAAAAAAAAGCGCAATTTAAACGTATTCGTATTTTTATTCGATCGTTTGTCGATCTCGCCGAATATCATTGAATTTAGGAACGTTTGCCCATTACCTCACATCAAGCTCGATGATCGTCAATGTAGATCAGCTCGATATAGTTCTTAAGTTCTTAAAAGGAAATTCGAACGACGTGTATTGTATCAACGATCATTATTTAGCGATTTACGAAACGATCGGCTGTACAATAAGAGATTCCGGATCGCAAATATCCGTATAAAACACGGTATTCCAAGCGAACCTTCTCCTTAATTGACGTCTATAGATAGGTAATATATAATGTGAGAGAGGCGATATTTTCATAGCTCTACCGTTCTGTTTAATAAAATTATTCGTTTAGATACTTATCACAACAGGTGGAATATATCGTAGGAACCCTGCCTGTGTCTTATGTTGTATACGTTTGTGTCTGTTGCTGCGTGTCTATGTATATATGTCATACATGTGTGTGTTCAATTTTACAACCACAGCGAATCCCGATTACATCAGGTATTATACCGACGCAATTTCAGCAAGTTTAAATTTCTGTAGATACATATGTGGAAATCGTTTTTCTCCGCGCTTATATTCGCGCAAATGGAAATGCGACATTGCCGTGAGGTTGACTGTCTCTAATCTATCGAAAAATTGAACTCATCGAAATTGCATCGATTTTAATCCCTGAATTATATTAACGGAGTTTTTCCGATCACTGGCTCACAGTGCGTTCCCCTCGGCGCACATAATTCCAAATACGAATTTACACTTTGCGTAAAGACTATTTACAGGAGAAACGATCAGAGAAAAGGATACGGTAATCGACCATAATTAAAATATCAGGCGTCGCACAATCAGGGACGGTTTAAACATTTTCCTTCTCGTATCCGCACAAATCGTTTTTCTTCACGCGTAAAATCGAAGAATCGCTATCAATATATATATATATATATATATTATACTATTTACAAAGATCCCAGGTAATATATATCGAGGAGATTCTCGAATGTAAACAGAATTCTAATTTCCGTCCGTCAATTGCGGTACCATGAAATTTTGCATCCTGTTTTAATACATAGACAAACTGAGTGGAACAAGGAACGATACGCTATTATTATATCTCGACAAACCGGAAGGGAAACCGTATGAGTTCGTAACCAGCTTTCGTCACCCGTAGCTCATAGAAGCGACACAAAATCATTATAATCACAGTTCAGTTCTCTGCATAATTGCGCGGACTAGCACAAATATTTCTACGGCTCGATAGAAAAAATATAAGTCAAAATGTCTTTTTCTCGAAAAGATAAAATGACTAAAAAATGAGATATCCATTCTCCAATGCTAAATATAATATCATTTTTATGACAATGTGATACATTGTATCAATTTATCATCTTTTTTTGATAATTTATTTCGAGGTGAACAAATTGACTTATATAAAAAAATCTTTTTATCGAGCATCAAAAATAATTTTACGAAATTATTTGCAAGAGATAATACTTTTCTAGATAATAACAAAGATGTGAATAGACATGAATATTAGTCTATTATGCTCAGAAAACGTAGAGTTTCAACTTATTGAATTTATATTCTAACGGAAATAATATTCTAATAATAATTTTTTGTTTATTGCTATTATATATTATTAAAATTTGCATAAGTAAAATATTTTTATATATTCTTTTATCTATGAGTATTTTAGATTAGCTTCTCTAGTAATTATGAATACACAATCACGAGAGAAAATTCTTATATATTTATACAAACGTTTTCAGTAAAATGATGATCGCTAGAACGTGTCACTCATTTAAAAATAAAGTAGAACGTGAGTACAATTTAAACTGTATGAGATAATTTTTCTTATATAATTGAGATATAAAAGCGAATTTAAATCAAAACTCTACATTTCTCGCGCATACTCACATTTATCCACATCGTCCAGAATCCGTCACATTAGAAAAGCATTTTTAAATTCCAACGCTCTCGAATTACCGCTGCGCCGCGCCGCGCCGAGGGGACACCGTGTCCATGTCCGTGGTATCGCGGGATCGATCAGGGGATGTCGACGCAGGACGATCGAAGGTCCATCAGTCCGTGTCGATTATCGTGCGTACGTTCGCGTGCGATCGATGTCACTCGACATCGATCAGCCAGACGGCGCGGTCCAGCCGAGAAGGCGTCGCCGTCGCATCGTTGACGGTGATCATCTTGTTCAGGGTCGTCGTCTCCCGCAGCAACCGCACGCTACCCTCGTAAGTCGTCGGACGGTGTTATTGCGAGGACGTCCGCGGTGGTTGGCCGTTGGGCGGCGGCGGAGGCGGGGGCGGCGGTTGCGGGTGCACCTGGTGGGACAAGAGACTATGCGCCTGCACGTGAGCCGCCGCCGGGTGGTGATGGTGATGTTGATGGTGATGGGAGTAGAAGATAGGCTGCGCCGTGGTGGGCGCGCACGAGGTGCCGACGCCGACGCCGACGCCGACACCAACACCGACGCCCACTCCGACGCCGACCGAGTGCGACAGGGCGGAGGTCGCACCTACCGAGGACGGCACCGGGGGTCCCGGCGGTCCCGGCGCCGTCACCGACACACCGGCGGAAGCGCCGGTGCTGGCTGAAGCTTCGTGGTACAGAATCGGCACCCTGACTAGCCTCTGGGTGGCATGGGCCATGTTCGCCGCCTCCAGTTCAGCGGCCAACTGCCGTTTCCACTTGTTCCGCCGATTCTGGAACCATATTTTCACTTGAGTCTCTGTCAGCCTGAGCGAAGCGGCGAGACCGGCGCGCTCCGACGATGAAAGGTAGCGTTTCATGTCAAACGTGCTCTCTAGTTGGAACACTTGCGACCGAGAGAACACTGTCCTAGTCTTCTTCTTACGCTTTATACTATTCGACTCGCGACCGTCTACGCCAACCTGCACGTTGTTTTGACCGTTACTATTGCCGTTACTACCGCCACCACCACCACCACCACCACCACCACCACCACCACCACCACCACCACCACCACCACCAACACCACCACCGCCCACTGAAGTGCCATGGAGACTTGTCGACGTCGACTCGCCTTCACCGTCGGCATCCGCACAGTCGTCACCTTCACCGAGATCATCGTGCGCCTCGTCACCACTTGATGGACTCCTCGCGCGGTGTAGACGATCATCGGCGTTGTCATCGTCGAGTTCGTCTGGAGGAAGATACACGTGTTGATTTCAATCACTATACAGCTTCTCTATTTATAAACTGCTTTTCAATGTAAAATAATATGCGATTTTCACACATGTATTTATTTCGAATTTATTTATTTTTTTTTTCATGTGTTTTTGTTGTTCTGGAATCTATCGACTAACTATTCTCGCTTATTATTAATATTCGATTATTATTAATATTATTATATCGTCGTATCAATAGATACGAATTTTTTCTTGAAATTGTTATATATACATATATATAGTTTTTTAAACAAAGAAAATTATAATTACTTTTCTCTTCCAATGCAATTATCTTTGCTCACAATTAAAAGCTTCCGGACACTTTTTACTTAGAATCGATAGCTCCTCGTAGAGTTATATTTTTCTGTTAATTATCTCTTTTGTTTTACAAGTTACTGAAACAAAGATCTTTTTATTTATGAGAATTATTATCCTTCAACTGGGATTATTCTTAACAAGTAACGCGGAATAAGTCTGATTAATGGCGCAAAAATTCGCGAAGATCAGAGAATTGCGATATCGTATAACGATAACAAATAATGATATTTGTAATATGTGTAAAGTATGAAAGACACATCATGTATATTTATCGATATAATCAAATCGTTAACGAGAGAAAGGTAAACGCGTTAATCGCTTTTCTTTTTAAACGCGATCCGTATACGTCAATCAGTCCGGTGAGAGCGCTTTGAATTTACAAATTCTCTCTCACGCGCGTTCCGATAAATCGCCATTATACATTTCTCTATCCGTATTGAATATTTAATCAATTAATAGAATGCTAATTAATATTCTATTAATCCATTTTGACATAATTGCTGCGTATTGAATTCCCTATGCCGCTATCGATACAAATGCATCATCCAATGACATTATTTGCGATGTATACCTACATATTTGTATAAAATACCGTTATACAGTCGTGTGTCTTTTGCAATGAGAACGTGAGGGAAACAATAAAACATGCAATAATTTATTCATTTCCTACAAATATTTTTTCTATTATTATGTCTTTATTAATTGGTGCGCGATATTCCATGTACGCAAAATCGAGGATAAATATGATCGTTTTATTTTTAGCGACAAAATGTCATTAATATGTGTGTAGAATGTTTAATCCTTTCTCTCTACAAATGATCGTTGTGGCACAGACAAAAAAGTCGGCTGAAACGAAACTAGATACGATACATTTTTATAATCAATAATTTGATATTTGTTATATCGGAAATATAATCGAGCAGAACATATTTTTAAAAATATGTGCTTTTCAACTTTTTTGTTCGTAAAGTGAGAATCATTATTATTACCATTAAAACAAGATTTATTAAAAATCTGTTGATTTCGTATGTAGCCTTAAATATATTTTCTCTTTTTTTTTCTTCCCATTTTTTCTATACAATTGTTTTAAATATATTCGCTTATTTTCGAAAAAATAGCTGATTTTGAAAAAAATTTTATTTTCAGCCGTGATCAAGATTTATATAAAAACAAAAATAACGCAACTAAGCACTATAAATTGTTATTATATATATTATTGTTATCATATATACTGTTAAAAAATTTATTGTTGTAAAATGGAACTGGTAATTGCGCAAATATGTTTATAGGTGGGAATGGTAACTGCCTAAGTGCTTAGGCAAGGTGGCAGAAGCAAAACGATCGTTGGGTAAGGCGATCGACGTTGGTTTGTCATGATGGAAGCCGTGGAAGCCTTACGCGTAGTTGATACGCGAAGATATACACATAGATACACGAACGCGTCTATAATGCGCACACAAACAATATATCTGTATATCTATAGAAATCCCCCACGTTAACCTTCGTTTTCCTTAGCCTTTTCTTCGCGATCTATACGAGTTAGCGATTCATGTTTCAATCCTCTTGAAATATCAGTTTGTGCATCTTGTGTATAACATATTTTAGGAATTTCTTCGGTCGAGAGCATACATTTTTGAAGTTGATCAAGCTGAGAAAGTTTTATATTATTATCAAGCAGAGAGAAGTAATAAAATTTTTATATAATCAAAAATATTTATTTATTTATTTTTCTCAGAGATTTATTTATTTTTAAGATATTGATAAATATTCTATATTTTCTTTAGAATAATTTAATTATTACAATAATAATGATTAAATAACGATTAAGGAAAGTCTATTTTGGATGCATCAGACATAAAATATCTCGTTTCTTAATTATATGTTTTGGTTTCCACTTAATAAGAAAATTTCAAAAAAGAGAGCTTCAGACTTTTGTCTGACTCGGCGAATGTTCGAGACCTCAGTTGCGAAACAATGTTAACATCTCCTTTCGACCACGCCGCGGCGCGCGTTTTCCCTCGGATTATCCTTAATAAGCCGTCTCGATCTGCTTGAGTAGGCGAGAGGCAGGAAAGAGAATCGAACTCACCTCGCTGAGGAAAAGATGCGGACGCGGGACTGACGCGGCTGAGGGTGCCGACCACGTCGCTTGGCGAGGGATGCTCGAGCGTCTGCAAACTGTGCGCCGGCCTCCATGGAAACGGCCAGCCGGCGCCGCCGAGTAAAACGCCACGAATGCCGTCGGCGTCGACAATGTCCGGTGATTGGCCGGTAACCTGCACGGCATTGCTAAGGGCGGACGAAGCCGCGGCGGCCAGCCGCGAATGATGCTGATGCTGCTGTTGTTGCTGCTGATGGAGATGCTGCAGTGTCGATGGATAGAATAGGCCGCCGATGCCGACTGGATATCGACTTGCTATCAATCTACAACAAGAGATGACAAAAGTCGTTTTATAATCATTATTAAATACGATGTAATATAGATCCAAGGATTTGCGAATAATATTATAATAATTAAAATCAAAACGAGAGAAGCAAGATTCTTTTGTTTTGAATAAAGATTTTTGTGTTTCGTAAATGCTATATAAATTTCAGATAAACTTTATTTTGATTTTAATTAAGAATGTTTCGATTAATCCGAAGTGAAATTTTTTTCTTAACTAAAATGTGAGACAGGTGACTTCTCGAAATCAAAAACGATTGAAAGCAAAAGATACCTAGTTTTCAATTCGTTTTCAATTAGTTTTCAATTTCTGAGAAATTAAAAAAAATTTTTTTCACACATTTATATGTAGGAAACCTTACTCTTGAGAATTCTCATTTGGATTGATTTTTTTTAATTATTAATCGAATATTTTTTAAGACATGAAAGATTTATATATATATTTATACATTAATATAATCTTATTATTAATATAATTTTATAATGGTTTTTCTTAATAGTTAAATATAATTAAATTATTATAACATGATGCAAACGTGAGAAATAATAGAAATAATTAAACATCAAGAATCAATTGGTATAGATAGATCGTGCCAAGTGTTTGTGAGTTTCGTTTAATATGCGACTAAAAAAGAAATCACCGAACATCACGAACAAATCAAGTATAGTCTTTAGCTTTGTTTATAAAAGAAATTTATGAACTGTCGCCACACGTAAAATAATAAATATACGTATAAATATAGGAATAAAGTCTATGTGTGTCGCAGGTATAGTTGGAGCATGCGGGATCGTTACGTTCGGGATAAGTGCCGTCGCTCAGAGCTCGTAGCCGACGGCTATTACCATTCAGATTTACTCAACCACTCGGGAGAAAGCAAAGCTCTTCACTGAATAGAATATATTTGGAAACGGTGTTTGCACCGCAACAATAGCTGGACGTGCTACGAATAAATGCTCGACTGGTTATTAAGAGCAAAAATCCGCTTAGAGCAAGAAGCTCTCGAGAAAATCGTCGCGTTGACCAGGGGAGAAGCATACCTGCGCGTCGCGGACCCTTCCGGTGGCAAATTCAGTAGCAGCTTTATGCGGAAACCTTGATTAACACGTTGAATGCTGTGCTGGTCACTAGTAAACGGCAACACTTGAATTTTTAGTGGCGCCTTGCCGATCACCAGTGATTGGTGCTGACTCGTCGCTACCAAATTCACAAAATATACAAAACTCGTGCAAAATAACATTTCTATATATAATTAATATTAAAGTAATAGTCTCTAAAACAATAAACGTACTATGTATATCATAATTTTGCATAATTCATCTATTTTATAATTCATATATTTTATTAATACAAATCCAACACAGTGTGAAAATTTTATTCCGGCGTTGCTATAGAGGGACAAACGAATTAGAGTCGGTATCCAATGTGTTAAAATTATTTTTAATTATAACGTAGTTTCCAATACTCGTTTCTTTAAAAAATTATGTAAATATGACATCAATATAACAATGTAAACAAAATTATATAATAAAACTTTTCTGAAATTTTGCGAATTTAGTGGCTTTGTTTTGATCGGGATCTTCTTTAGATCGCTTATCGGTAAATCTGTCTTTGGGTCTTCACGGTTGGTTGTCCTGATTGTTTCGCTGCTTATGTCTTTCTCTCTCTCTTTTTCGTTACTTCCGATCGCAGCTAAGCGCTATTGTTGCAGCTGCACGCGTCGAAACTTAATGCGACAGTAACCGATTTGTGGTGAACAGAAATATAGGCAAGCAGTATCCGCCGGTCGACTGGCCGATATCAGCAGGCCAGGGCAGGTTGGTCAAGCATGTGGGCCGAGGAGGCTTCGGAAGCCCTAGTACTTTCCCGTGTTTCTTCCTCGCTTCCCCGTTGTAGTCCGTCTGCGACGAGCGATCTGATCTCATTTCGATACGCGCTCGCCACATGAAAGCGCATTTGACTTTGTTTGCTATCGTATGAGTAGCACTTTATGCTCATTTTCGCCTCGTTTGCGATGTAGATATGACAATTTATTTATTCTAATGTCCATCTCGCGATACCATCAGTTTAATAATTGGTTACATTTACTTTGCAAATTTATCCGAAAATATTCTCTACTCTTCGTCTTGAGATAATGTAATACAATTTTTTAAGAAATTTTGTAATAATGTCGATCAACATGTGCATATACTTGAAAAAATTCTATCATTTGATATTATTGTCTTGGGAAGCTAAATATATAGAGTCCGATTAAATAGACAGCAAATATGTCATAAAATGGGAACTCTTTTCGTTCTTCAAGCAAGAGATGGTTTACGAAATTTACTCTTATTCGCTGAATCGATTGGATATTGATCTCCTTTTTAACTTTATCTTCTTATATCAACGATATTCGCACTTATATAAGTTAATGCCACAGTCGATTCCACATGTGTCAATCGTTTATCACTAGGAGGAAATCACGTTAGGCGATAGGTACGACATAACAATATAACGATGACGACGACAAGGCTGCTTGGGATTGAAGTAAAGGAGGAATTAAGACCCTTCCTAAGAGAATTCCTCAACGACACGCGATCTTTGGTACGTCTCTTCCCCATGATTCTCCCGGCATCGAGACGAGATATCGAGGTATTCTCAAGAAGGCTTCGCGCGGCTAACGGGAGAGGAGAAATGACAGCCCGGGTACACACAAATGCCCCGGAAAAGATAAAGGAAATCTGACAACCGCCTGTTTTGTAAGCATTCAGAGACCCTTCTCTGAAGGAGCAGGTATAAACACCAAACACTCGGATCTCTTTCGATGGAGAGATCCACCACCATTTATTGTCTAATTCTGCAGGTCTTACATCTTAGACTGCCGCGAACACTCAACGTAGCTGACTAGGTTTACGAGTTTTACTCTCTACGTAGATAGGCACTCAAGAACTTTTCTCAGCAGTACCTCCTTTTAACACACTCTCTCGAATCTCTCTAGGTCATCAAGCATTTGACTCGCGGTGACTTGCCTTTGATTTCTGTTTCTCTCCTGTGGTTGATGATCTTTCGGATGTAACAATTATATTTGTAACAATTATATTAAGCGTTCATATTTAATTTCCAGTTTTCTATTTTGTGCAGCCTTTTGATTTCGTATGTAATAATATTTTCATTTTTAATCTAACTCTTAAGTACACACCTTAGTTTTTGGTATCCTTACTGCACACGATGGGCCTTTTGGTCCTGAATTAATTTTCACTTTTACAAATATATAAAAATTATTAAGCATTTTTAACATCTTATATTTTGACATCTTTAGAAAGTATTTATAAAGTTGTTTATTTATTATAAATTGTCATATATAATTGTTGTGTATAATATTGTTATATGTAAAACAAAGAAATCCACAGGATATGAATGACTCAAAGGTGTGTATTAAAGATTAATTAATTAATTTTATTACTTA
>NW_017259534.1:513672-530864 GCF_001594045.1 Atta colombica | reverse complement strand
AGTGTGTGTGTGTGTGTGTGTGTGCTATATATATATATATGTATACATATTTATAATGAAGCCACGAAATAAATTTCTATGCAACAAGACAAATTAATTGGAAACTAATTGGAAAATAAATTTTCTTATTTGTTTGCTTTATAGATTTTTAAATTACCGGTTTTATATTTTCTAAAATTCAATATCACGATAATAAAAATTCCTTTTTATGATTTTCCTATTGGAAAATTTGATTTAAATTTATTCAAGGATTTGATACTATAATTTGTTACGTGCAGAAATATTAATTTATTTGCAACTCTTATCGCAACAATAAAAATTCTTTTTAAAGAATACGTTTCTTTTTTTTTTACCATTTATTTCATTAGGCCTGTATAAATTTTTAATACGAGACGCTCGAGTTATCTTTATTGGGCATTTCCGTTAAAATTTTCCCTCCGTATCTTCAATGACGTGTTATACCGCTTGCTTGTATTGATTATTATTCTACCTCTGCTTGCGCGCCCAGTAAGTGCCATTCTCAAATATAAACTCTTTATGCCGTTAACGATCGCTCGTAATACGATACGTTTCGTCGTGTATCGTTACATCGAGGGTAGTTAGGAGCGCAGCGAAGAAAGAGAAGTCGATCGCGTTCGCTAGCGAAAGTGCGCCCAAAGCGGTTTGCAATCTGTATGTTGAACACGATCATCACGTTATGCTTTACACAGAAAAATAAAAACAAAAGGACAAATGGCGAAAAATTATAAATTATCGGATATTAATGAGGAAAAATAAATAGAAAAGAAGTAGATGGATGGGATAAATTTTCAAGTTATGTTTATTACATCGACTCAGAGAGAATGTTAAGAAATATTCTTTTATATATATATATATTCCTTTTGCATATTACCTATTTCAATCCGATTTTTAATTTCTCTCTTTCCCATACATATGTGCAATTGCAACACGATGAAATCTATTGTTAACACTGTGTCTTATAAAGCGTCGTCAGGATGACCCAACAACGATTTATTGGCTTTCAAAGCGTTCGACTAAATCCGCTAGCTGGCTTCGTTACATTATTGGCTTGATAGATGGAACGATGAATCTATTTCCATGTTTACAGCAATAACTTGGTCTCGATGTATATTCCAAAGAAAATTATTATTATTGTAAAAATGTTTTTTGATACACAAATTTTTAGATACACTGAAAAATTTTATGAAGAAATAATATAGAATTGATATAGTTATAACAAGTTTTTTAAAATTTTTTGATACATATTAGAAGTGTGACATACTAATGTGTGTGTGTGTTTTATATATATATCTATTTATATTGTAATTCCATTTGGAGTCTTATGTCAGTCACGTCTTCTTGTGTGACTTTTTAATCAAGGATTTGCTACTTCGTAGACGAAGCAGTGTCGAATGAAATCGGAGGGAATTGTATTCAACGCAATTACGATCCGTGATCCATACTGCCGCCGCCATCGCTCATCACGAGCATTTGTTCCCAACGTCGAAACATCCATATCGTTCGCGAATAGGCGATCATACACAATAGGCTTTATCGTATCTTCCTTTGAAACTTGTAGCGCGATCCCACCCTAATTAACGAATCATTCATCAGTGCTGTAATTAACGAGGCGGTCTCTGTCGCGGATTATATCAGACGGATCTTCTGTTCCTACTCCTGTGCTCGCGGTAATATTTTTGAATGTAAGCCTTCGTGAAATCGCGAGCAAATCGAATAAAAAATATTTTCACGATACTCCGCGCCAGAATCAATGAACCGCGCGAACGAATTCGAAACGTATTGAGAACGAACAAGATGGATGCGCGTAAAGAGATAATTAATTCTTCTAAATATAGGGCTTGCGATGAAATCCAGTTACATTTTACTCCCAATGTAATTTTTTTAGAATAAATATATAGGCCGTTTTCTTTAGGAATTTCATGTACGTAACAATTTTAATTAAATATAAAAATTTAATTAAATATAAAAACTTAGCAAATTAAAATTCAAATAAAGTAAGAAAGAAGACTGTGAGCTAAATTAAGTGTTTGTACAACAAATTCAAAATTATATTAACATAATTAAAAGTTAGAATCGACAAACGTTTTGATCTCAACCTTAGGTTGTTCTTCACAGTGTAATCGCAAAACTAAAAACTACAATTTAAAATTATACAACTTTAAATTATAACAGATATATACGTAGTTTAAATGTGCTATTGGTAAAACTACAAATTACAATTTTAATTAATTTAAAGTCTATGGTATCTTTAATAAGATTTATGTATTCAGAATACGATGTATATGTGTCAATTATGAAGATACGAAGAACTCTTCGGTTCAAGTCGCGTATTAAAGAGGAGTCGGACGCGATTGTTACAATTTCATAAAGCGTGCATGTTATACCGGGCGTATCTAGCGCGTAAATCCCTGTGCGAGTACTTACTCCCCTGTAGAGAAATATTATTATTTGATCAGTTAAGTTATATATATATATATATATATTTTTTTTTATATATATATATATATATATATGTATACATATAAATAGAAGATGGATAGTGCTCTGCTGAGATCGCATGGCGCCAACTTCTCTCTTCACGACCTTGGTGAACGAGAATCTCAGGCTGGTGTAGAACGGCGATTTAATAATAAATTGAGCCTAGAACTTGCGCACTTCCTCCCGGAAGATACGTAAGGGCTGCTCACTCGGCAGCAAATGGGCCGCGGGATAGGTAGCCTGTTTCTCGAGGGAATCTTAGGCTCCTTAACCTTGGACTATACGCGTACGGCGTTTCATCCGCATCCATTATGCACTCTACGCCTAATTGATTTTTTGCCTTCCTCTCCTCTTATCGATGCGCGCGTTTCGGTAACAAATTTCGGTTGTCAGTTGCTCGCGACGTTAATTAGCGTGCTTGCACAATTATGCCCTGGACACGCGCGTTTTACGTGTGCGTATGCGCATGTATGTATGTGTGAAAATTGCACAAACGCGCGCGATCATCGCGTAATTCTATACCACTACGCGAATTTTTGTTGAATTGCATTTAAACGCGTAAATGGATCCGAACGGAATATATATACGCATTTGTAATTTTACGTATCGCCGCGGAGTGGTTATTACAAGCGAGACGCGCCGCTTTCGTAACCCTTTGTGATGTGTGAATTATGCCGTGCATTACCAGGAAATTTGTATCGTCATTGTATCCTTTTTGCAAGTTGCATTTACATGTGAATTGTGCATTCCTCGTCGTTATTTAAAGAAGAAAATGAGTTGGTTATTTTATCACATTATCGCACACATATCATATGGATGTACAACAAAAATCTTCCAAAAATCTAATTTATCAATTTTAAATAAATTAATGTTCAATTGCATATTAATTAATAAATTCTTAATAAATCTGATAAAGACAAAGGTGTTTATAAATCAGAAATATTTCATATACACTTTGAAGAGTTTTACCGGCCAAAATTCCCAGTGAAAATTTCTCAGTGAAAATGGAATTACCTGTGTACTTTTGGCGAAAAGAAAATCTGTTTATTAAAGTTTAGGTACTATTTATTTGCCGCGATAAGTTCGTTTGCGTGACAGACCCCACTCGATGCGGCTTTTCTCTGTTAGCGAAGTGTACCCCAACGGAGCATACGAGTGGAACTTAATCAAATGGTAAACGGGTGGAAAACAAGCAATCGTAGCCGTCGTATCGGCAGCCAAGCATGGCGAGGACGCGGACGGAAAGGGCGCGAACGGGGACGAGAACGAGAACAGGGGGAGGGGGAGGAGGTGGATCGTCAATCGAGGAGGGGGTGTAAATCTGATAAAATCATCTCGAACCCTCTCTCTCTCTCTCTCTCTCTCTCTCTCTCTCTCTCCTGCCCCTTGCGACGGACACAGTACCGTGCTCGGTTTCCTCGTAGATATATCCGATAGCATGCGGGGGTCCTCCTAAATAACGTAAGTAATGTAAGAGGGTGGTGTTGTTGCTACGGTTGTTATTAAATGAGACAGCCTAATAGGCCCATTACGGTCCCCTCGTCGGTCCATTCCCACATAATATAATCCTCACCGCACGCGCTCGCTCGTTGTCGCTACCCCTTACCGTTTCTCCACCCCCGTGATATGTCGTGTATCTTGATCCGGGCGAGCTCACGCCTACGAAAATCTTCGGTCCACGACACGACGGCTACGAAGACCCTGGATACATCCCTTTCCGCCCGGTAATCCAAGTTGACGGGTGCGGACATTGGGTCGTGAAACACGGTGTTCCGCATCAACCGAGAAATATCTCGAACTTTTTTGAACAATTTGGAGTTGATTTTTTTTTTTGGTTAAAAATGTCGAGGAGAAAACTCGTTTTGATTTAATAATTCTCAATTTTAAACTTCATTTTTAAGCTTCTTGATAAAAGCAAGTTTTAATAAAATTTTTGTTAAAAGTAACTCGACGAGAAATTAACCAAAAACAAATGTTTATTATTGAGATATTTCCAAGATGTTGATCTTTTACTAGAAAAGATACTTTCTTATGTGTCTCTTATAAGTATAATTAAGGAAGATCAGCTTCTTAAATTAATCGAAATTGAGAGAGAGAGAGAGAGAGAGAGAGAGAGAGAGAGAGAGAGAGCTATAATTTTGAAATTATAATTCATAAAAATATATTTTCTTTAATTAATTTCGTAAGTTTTTTTTATGATAATCACAACGATGCATATTGTGAAAATTAAGATTCCCTTGAATTTTATTAAATAAATACTCTTATTAACGCACATGATGTAGTTAATGCAATTTATACATCGCTAATGCGAAACGCGTCCCATCGTGCATTCGTACACGCGTTTGTGTATAATTATGCGAATAATGGTGGTGAAGAGTCGGATATTAATCTATTGCAATGGTGTTGTCGAATCTCTCGGGTCAAAGCTTTGCGAATGCGTGTTTTTATCGTGGAAAACGCTAGCGCGGCGGAGTTTCTAATTGCCTGAGAGAGGGCGCGGTCTTAATTTATTCAACAATTCCGCCAATTACGCGAGCGGCGAATATGAATAACGACGATGTTACGAATTAATTAATCATTAGCAAGTATTAGCAACTCCATTTACCGACACTTTTGCATTAATATTAAATGGCAACGGCATTGAATTAGCCGTTAAACGATGGCGTTTAAATCGTTAAATTATGCAGAGAGACTCTTTTTCTATCTTTTTTTTCTTTCATAAATGTCCGTTAGGAATTTCGGTAACCATGTATTGTAAATACAAATTAAATTATATAAATACAAATCAACATATTTTATGTATTTTACTCGGGTGACTGACGTACCGTTCTATGTGGTAAAATGAATGGTGATCGCCGATCAGTATAAAGGTTCGAATTTCGGCCAGTTATTTTGGCGGCACCAACCTATAAAATCGAAGGTCACATTGCCGCATCTGACTGAGTTTAATGTAACGGTATTGTATCTGTATGCATTGTGTATACCAATAAATGATGCGCGCTATACACGTGTTTACGATGCAAAGTATACTTGCGATGTGTATCGCATTGTTAATGAAATCAGTTGTGCTATTTTTCGCGAAAAAGCGTTCGTAAAAATGCCATTCTTGGGAATGACGCAAATCTCCCACTGCTAATCATTTTCAAGACCGAATTTAGAAACGCAAAGTTTCACTTTCATAAATTTCTTACCGAGAAGCTACTTTGCGCACTTATACTACGTATGATATATACTTAAAGGATGTCATAGAAATTGCGATTGTTTGAAATTAAAAAAAAAAGAACACTAACTACTTTGACAGTTCTTGATACGTAATAGCTTTTAAAGTTTCAATAACCGATTAAGATGAAAAAATTCGAAGAGTACAAATAGAAATATAGAATTCGCAAAGTACAAATAGAAAAAGGAGGTTTATGTTTCATTTAAGCTTAAATGTACATTTCTTTTTTTTTTTAACAAGGTATGAAAAAAATGTAAATATTAAAATATGCGATGTTGAAAATTGAAGCAACAGGAGAAAATCTAGGCAATTTTTCTTTCTTATAGAAAACAGGCATCTTTAGAAAAACTACATTCGAATAAACGTGTGTGACATCATTCTATGTATATCGTTTATCTTTTATTTCCCAAAACGAAACACATAAAATTCATTGACGCATAACGTCATTTAAATCTTGTATTCAGTTTAAAAATATTCTTCACATACGTAAATAATGAAGAAGTTATTCAATTGACGGAAGTCAATTCGTCATTTCGGTCCTTTTAATTTTATAGATATTACATAACGTAAACAACACGCTATGTACTATGATGAAACTGTACTATGCTATGTACTATGATGAAACTGTACATTTTCGAATGATAGCAATTGATGAGTATAACGTGATGTTAAATGCTCCACTAATTTTCATAATTATAGCAATGTCGAGAACAATAATCTTGTTTGCTTCGTACTTAAATTAATAATTGCAAGACAAATTTGCTTTTCGCAAATTGTGCTAATGAGAAACATTTAAATTATAAATATTGATTAAATGATAAAGTTTGATGTATAAAAAAGCGACCGTTTTATGAAACTGGTTTAGATACTTTATCGTCTAAGAGTTTCATATATATTTACAGCTCTTTCTCAAAGAGCTTTCTGAAATTTGTCAAAATTAGAATCGTAAGGAAATTAGAAATTCATCATCTTATAAAATTTTATCTATCATTTCCAAAGGAATTCAGAGAATCGAAAACCATGTACCTCGATAACATCGCGAGATCCGCCGAAGCCTGGTGTCCTAGTAGTGGATTGGTAGAGGCATCGCCGGGCGGCGAAAAGGTCGCGGCTGGACTGGTAGCACTGGTAGCACATCCGATACCGATACCCACGGAATTCGCTCTGGGCTCCAGTCCGGTGTGACCGGCTGCAGACAATCCGCCACGTTGACCGCCGGACAGTCTCAAGGATGTGGGCGAGGATGAGATCCTTCCGGGACTGCCGCATGACGGCGGGATTCTCTGCGAGTTCTGCGAGTTTGCTGGCGGTAACGGCGATGTCCGATCGACGTCCGACGACTGTCTCTCGCCAGATCCCGTGGAAGTCGTCGAATCAACGGGCGGAGATTCCGGTCTGCCAAGGATGTTGGAGATACTGAAGGACGTGTACTGCGGATTGCAGGCAGGCCTAAGCGCCGGCTTGCTCACAGTGTCAAAGCTGAAGGAGTGGTGGTGATTGCTCAGACCGCAGCCAGACTTGCCGTTCTTCTCCTGCAATAGCAGCTCCGCCGGTGTGGAGCTACTCCTGGAGCCCTCCAGCTCCAGATCCTCTTCCGACACAACCGACACTTCGATCTCCGTTTCGCCGGACATCCTTCGAGCCGGCCCGACGGGAGAGATTCCTCGCTGCGGCACTTCTTCCGTGGCTAGCCCAGCTAGCCCAATACGACTATTCGAACAAGGTCGGATCTTTCGTTCCCGATGATAGCCGTGCGTCGTTTTTGTCGTCGACACTTCGGTACTCGTTTATTAGAAGGTACCCGACGTCGACGGTTAAACGGTATCCGACGTCGTTTTGCGCGACGCGACCCGGCGACTGTCCACCCCGGACAAACGCATATCAGGATGTCACACAGGTACGTGGAGCGCGTTGACTCAGACAAGGTTGATCGCGCGACTCATCGGTAGTCGATGCGCGACCGTCGCCAGGACGTCCTCGCGCGTCGTGGATCGCAGACGGATCGCTCGATCGCGCGACATTCGTAAGCGATACCCTGGACGACAGGATGATAGGAGACAAGACACTTGGACGGCCCACCCTTCGCGGAGTCGCCCTCTCCCCCTTATCGTCCTTCCGCCACCTGCCACACCCCCTCTTTCTATCTTCACCTCTCTCCCTCTTTCTCTCTTACTCTCTCCTTTTTCACCACTACATGTCCGTTCCAGAGCCTGATACGTAACTTCTCCTCTCCTTTTCGCTTTCCGCTCTTTACCGTCTACCCGCGTAAGCGTAAAACGTTCCCGCGTGAGTAACACCGAGACGAGATGCCCTATCGTGCCGTCACTTAAATTTTCTCGAGTCACTTTCACTGATTGTCGATCACTCCTCACAAAACCGATGGCATCGTATCGGTCGTCATCGCGAGAGAGTTGTAGTCGTGATGCAGTTTATGGATTGGAGACCGAAAACCGCGATTTTCACACAATGATTTTCGTCGAGGAGACGAAAAATTCGGAAAGAACTCAGATGTATGTCTAACCGTTCGGACGGAGAGTTCGCAATTGGTAAGAAATATCGTATCGGTCCGTGCGAGCGACGACGCTGCATCCGCGTTGCGTTGCGTTGCGTCGCGTCGGAATTTCGACTCGCGCGCGTATCGTTAGAGCGTCGGCGCGTACTGACAACGCGTTCACATTAGAAAGAGAGGGATGCGCAAGCACCCTCGTGTCCTGCAATACGCTTCGCAGCGAGTGACGGGCCGCGGCCGATGGATGCACTGTGCTCGCGCTATACTAAGGGTAGGAAAACGCCGGAGAAACCGCAGGTCACACGGACGGAGGAGAAATTCGTTCTCGCACACGCGTAAACACACACACTTAGCTCGCGGCTCACATATGTACATTCGCGCGTTTGTTCACTCATACGCGGTGATACGAAGGTGAGAGGGTAGGAGCGCGAGGGTAGAAGCGCGAGGGGCGCGACAGAGGGGCAAGAAAGAGGGAGCATTACAGAGCGGCGAGGAGTAAGATAGAGAGAAAGGACGGTTCGGAGTCACGCTTCGAGAGTCACGGGGGTAGTTATTGCGCGCCGCGCGCGATAGCTAGGCGCGGGGTGCGAGCGAGGGAGAGAGGAAGGCCAGTAGTACACTGGCTAGAACAGGGCGAGCGAATAAATTAGAGAGTGTCAGAGAAAGATGGCAGGAGGGAGCACGTTGACGCGCGCGCGGAGCAGGGTGAGGAAGGTCGGAGAGGGGAGGGAAGGGGTGGAATGGGGAGGGGAGAGTGGCAAGCGAGCGCGAGGACGGCTAAGCTGCAAGTTGCCAGAAGGGGTGTCGGTGCGGCCGGGGTAGGTGGCGGGGCGGGGCCTACGGCTTGCTAGGGGTTGGCTTTCCGGATTTCTCATAGGACGGAGGCGCGATCGATGACTCGCGCCGCACACGACTACCCGCTGGGGTAACCCTCGCCGCGGACCAATCGCGTCGGTCGCGCCGTCCTTAACTCGAAAGATACTCGCCCTCGACGCGCGGCGCGGCGGCGGCGGCGGCGGCGGTGGCGGCGGCGGCGGCGGAGGGTGAACGGGGTGGTTATACGCGAGGCGACGTGGACGTGGAGGTCTACGAATGAGAGGGGACGCGAGGGGGAAAGAAGGATAGCGAAATGGGGGAAGCGGCGGAATACGCGCGACGGGGTGTGTGGGGGTAACACACAACCCGGTGGCGGTGGCCGTGCCACGCCGTGTTACTTATCCATTATAACACTCCAAGATCTTGATTTAAGCCTGCAGCCAGTGGTGAGCTTTTAACCAATTAGCCTTTATAGCCTACTCCCTCCGTCCTCCCGTTTCCCGTCGATCCCTCTCTTCGCCACCCTACTAGCTCGCCTCTCGTCGAGTCTCTTCCTACCGACGTGATGGTAGCCGCCACGTTGGTGTACCTACATATCCTATACCAATGTCCTCGTCCACAACCGCACGATATACCCACCTAATTTACCGGCTCTCTTCATCTTCTCCCCTCCTTTCTCTTCTCTTTCTCTCTCTCTCTCTCTCTCTCTCTCTCTCTCTCTCTCTCTCCCTTCCTCTCTCCCTCTTTTCCTCTCTTTATTTGTCTCTTCTTCTCAACGTTATCCTTCACTCGGCTTCTCTCTCTCTCTCTCTCTCTCTCTCTCTCTCTCTCTCTCTCTCTCTCCGTCATTGCCTCCTCGTTATGTATCTATGAGCATTATGCGCGTTGGTGTATTAGCACGGTGCATTCGCGCGTGCAAGTACGTTAAACACATACGCACCAGAAGATGCACATGCACGGTAGTATTGGATGCTCGTCGTTCAATGGAAGAAGAGTGCTCTTGCGGCGGCACTAGATATACGCCGCAAGGTAACGCTAATTAAGAGTGGACGCGATCGAGCTATTCGCGAGCATTCTCTTCTTGTTTCTTTTTCTTGTAAGTTACGTGTCACATTTATCGATTCAAACACGTGAAAATCCCTGATTTTCCGAATCGCATGAATTCGACTGCGTGAAACGATAACAATGCCATTCGGAGTTATTCCGCGCATCGCTTGATGTAATCGCATTGGTTTTAACTTTGAACAATTGCTTCGGAATAATGTTAGATATTCAAACACATAAATATTACAATGACTGCTTCCGGATGTTATTTAATATGCTGGAAAAACACATTATTTTCGCGAAAGTCAAACTAAAAATAGTGATTGTTTTTATATTGAAAGGAATAACAAAACAAATATTTCTGATACATCTGAATATTCTTTCTATCCTTTATAAATAATATTTTATTGAAATATATTCAGCATAAAATTTCTTTAAAAATTTCCACAGAAAAAAAATCGACAAAATACAAAAATTAGTCTTTCTAAATTATTTTAGCATCAGTAAAAAATTTACAATTTTGGAATGAAGGTAATAAATATTACAAAGCATATGATGTTATTCTTTAGACAACAGAAATACAATTTTCAATTCGAATGTGATGATAGCTCATAATTAAAAAAAGAAAATTCAAATGAGATATATTTCTGCCAACTATCATGTTATAAGCATCTAAAAAAAAAGATTATATCTCTTAATCTAGTCCGAGTTTTCTTCCTGTAATCCATGAAGCTAATTAGAGGAAGCATTATTTAATCCCATTTGGCTCAATCGGTTCGATGTCGCCGATAAACCATATCAAAAAAACCATCTCTCTCTTCCGGGACCGGAAGATAATTAATACACAGGCATAAGCAAGATGTAAAAACGCGGTAAAAACACAAAGAGGCAGAGCATGGCTAACGGCTCCAAGTTGGATAGACGCAAATGAGCGGCGCGCACGCATAGCCATAGCCACACCTCGCGGCTCGCGAGAAAGCGAAAAGCCGCAAACGGCAACCCGAGCTCGCTCAAAGCTCCGAGTCCCGAGTGGTCGTCGTTTCCGCCTGAAGGCGAAAAGGAAAAAATTGTTACACCCGTGAATTAAAAAGAAATGGTCAAACGTAGGCGACGCGACGTCGTTTTACAATATACGATAAGCAAAGACAAAAGCACTTCGCGATGCTTTTCCTTTTTTCATAGGTACTTTGTTCGTTATGCATCATGTTCTTGTAATACTATCGAGAATGATTTATTGGTAGTTTAGTTAGGAATAAAAAGCTTGAATATAAAAAAAAAATAGTATTTCATAAATTTTGAAAAGTCCTTTATAATAAATATCATGTAGATATAAGACAGAATATAAAAGTTTTCTATTATAAGAAAGAATATTGTATAAACAATATGAAAAATATTTTTATCTAATATCATTTTGCGTTTATTGTGCACTAATTCGTGTTGGGTTTTTAAAATAATTTATGTTAAGGATGTATATTAGACATACGTGATGCAAAGAAAATTGGAAGTATATTTAATATTTATACTTCAAATAAACTATATACATATGAAAGTTGTGTGAATAAGATTATATTTTTGTTTAATAAATATTCAAAATAATTTATACAAAGGTTTTGCAATTCACTGATTAGTTACAAAGATATAGAACAAATAAATATTTTGTTTATTTGCTGAACAACTAATTCATTCGTCGCAATGTAACTCCACGTAAATAATCTTGAATACATAATGTACTTAAAAAATTGAGATTTTCATCATTTATTTTATAATACATTTCCATATATTTTTATTAGAGCACAGATTAAAAAAGACTACTATTTATTAAAATAACTTATGATCCAAATAATAAACCGTCACCAAATTTGTTGTATTATTTTTAAACATAATTTAGAATAATCTGTAATTTTTTCATAATTTTGTTATCGTTTTGAAAATATGTATAAAACATTCTTACTCTGACAAACATTTAATAGATTCAAGACAATTGTTGACAATTGTTGACGTCTTTTATGAATTGGTTCAAAAATTGAATATTAATATGTTAATCAAATATAATTTCTATGTAAATTGCATAATTATTTATATTTTACTATTCGATGTAGATATATACATGTTATATGATTTTGCACAGATCAGTTATATATTTCTATGCAATAAACGCACACTTGATTCACGTTATGACGGATGGTCATATTCCATTCACGCTCCAATCACGATTCGGTCAAATATCCTCTAATGCGTTTGAATTGCACCATACGCGTTCAAGTCACGAGATATGATTTCGTATAATGGCAATTTTTTAAAAACACCGCATGCGTTAACGTACATATGTTTCGTCCACCATTATTACCCAGAGATTTTAATTTTACACGCAATATTTTATGTAATTTATCAGCGTGTGAACGAAATAAAAATTAAAATAATTCATCGATAATCTAATATAACTGGTAGATCAATATACATGTATGAATTAAAAAATGGTTTATATTTCTAAAAATTAATTAAACCATAAACTTTTATCTAACGCTAACCATATTCTGTTACATTTAAATATAACATAATAATATTTCCTCTATAAATGTAAGTGGTGAGATTGTATCAAAATGTAACAGATAAATGCTTAACGATAATATCTATTGGGTTGTCCGGAAAGTTCGTGCCAACTAACCTATATAATTTAATAAATGTATACTAAAATTTAAATCTCTGCATTTCAATTTTTCTTTAAAATTGGCACGAACTTTCCGGACAACCCAATATATTTGTAAATCTTCTAATTGCGCAAAATAGCTCTTATAATATCTCCGAATAAAAATCTCTACAAATTGTTTTAGCATTAGCAAAAAAATATACTTATAATTATTAAAAAATACAATTATTAGAAAGCGAACGATTTGCCGTTTGTGGTTTCCCAATTTTTGAAATTAGCGACGGGCAAAGTAACTTTTAATATCGCCCCGATGGTCGAATAGTCTATAGGAGAAATAGAAAAATGCATATTCTATAAAGAGTATTAGATGGTTCGACCAAATATGATGCGTTGTGTTCCGCAGAATTGGACTTCCGCCCGGTGCATCGAAAATGCAGAGGCGTCCGAATATTTGCGGAATATGCGTATAGCCGATAGTCACAATCGTTGCGGATAGTGAAATCCTATTATGCCGCACATATCTGGCGTACATTCGCACAAAGTTGCTCCTTTAGACTAAGTGCATATTTGAGAATTTTATTAATGAAAATCGCGCTCTTCCTAAATTTTAATGGTAAAATGTCTAAAATTGTGATATTTAGAAAATGTATGAGCAATTTAAGGTCTTCTCTAAGATAATGTTAAAAAATAAAAATTAGAGATCTCTTTAGAATTTTAAGTTAGTAAAACAGCTTTGTTAATATAAGTAAATCTACGTATATTTTTATCAAATATTTAATTCCAAACATAATCTTCTGATTTTGAGTTTTGTTGCCTTAATACAAGGATAATATTCAATGTTAGATAGCTATTAGTGCTAAATGTAAAGTGAGAAAAGATCTCGGAACAAAAAGACCATGACGTGCCGCTATAACAAGGTTACATCGAGAGCTCTCTCAGAGAGCAACTGGCTCGTGTTTCAGGAGCGATTGGAAGGAGAGAAAACGGGAGGGGAATGAATAGAGAGAGAGAAAGAGAGAGAGAGAGAGAGAGAGAGAGAGAGAGAGGGGGGGGGGAGAGAGAGTGCCGGGGGTTGGTGCTGGCGATTAAAGTTTCGAGATTCGGCTCAAATTGGCAGCCGCTTAAGAGATTTCGCGGACGGGCGGGTGTAGAGGCTGAATAATACAACTAGGTTTCCTGGTGTGTCGATCTCTCTCGTCGGCACCTCTCCTGCATGAGTATCCCGATGCCCCCTTCTTCGTGCATCTTTCCTTCCTTCTTACGTTTCTTCTCTCCCGTTTTTTCTTTTTTTTTTTCTTCTCTTCCTCATTCGTGCCGATGCGTAATACTAGGGACGTCCACGGTCGAGTGCGTCGCTTGTGCCGCCTGTATTTTACTTTGTGCCTGGTGCGTAAGAGGATTATATCCTCTCTCTTCTCTACTCAGAAGAGAGAAGGTGCTCTTCTCTCTCTCTCTCTCTCTCTCTCTCTCTCTCTCTCTCTTTCTCTCTCTCTCTTACTCAGAAAAACGGACACGAGACCAGATAGCGAAAGAAAAAGATAGACAAGGCGAGGCGAGGCAGAGGATGAAAGAGAAGTAAGTGGTGAGTATGCTTCACTTTTCACAGGGGCGCCTTTGTTCCCTATTATCCGATGTGATTAGTCGATGATGCAGGTAAGCTACCACGGGGGGTCCCCATTATACTTCTAGCCGAACTACTCTCTCGCGAGTCGCGCGAACCCCGATGTAGAATTGCGATCGGCTTGTTACTAAACCAAAGTACCCTCCGTTTCACTTTCCTTCTTCCCTGTATTTTTTTATCTGTGTCTCTCTCTCTCTCTCTCTCTCTCTCTCCTTCCGATACTCTCCGTGTATCTTCACGTTCCCTCTTGTTATCTCTTTTCGATGGTTGCGAGGCCATACCATTCGGTATTTCCTCTTTTTTTCTCGAACCACTCGACGTTTTACTTCCCTCTCTTTCTTTCTTTCTTTTTTTTTATCGTGCATCAGCATCGTCGCTTCAATTTCTCCATCCTGTTCTCTCGTCTCGTGTGCCCTTTTTCCCTATCCTGTTCCCTCACGGCCGGTTGTCGGAAAATCGGGAGTCGCCGACCTGCTGTGAAATTTATACTCTTACCGTGCACCGCAACAATGATCGCAGCCTCCGCATTTTAGCACGCCCGATTTGTGTTATCGTTCAGGATTTCTTTCATCCTACCACGAGAATTTATTTTGCGAAGTAATTAGACCATGCTCTTCACCGCACATTATATTATGTATAAAGAGATTATATGTATAAGATGTCTTAGGTATCATATGTATTCTTCTCGACTACAGATTCTTTAGTAAAATTAATGTCGGCTTTCTTTTAGTCAATTTTTTTTCGATGATGCCTTTTTCTATGTAGAATCTCATATTACCGCAACATTAAATATTTTTATAAATAACTTTTTTTTATAATTTGTGTTAAATTCTTATACATATATATTAGATAAAACTCAATTTTTTTTTTATAATTCAATAATGAAATTAAATTTTATCTATTTTTATATTTAAAGTTTATTTAATCGTGAAAAAGTTTTGATATTCAAATTATGTATAAATCTATATAGTACATCTTTACATATGTGTTAAAAGTTTATTAAAAAATTCTAAGTTAATAAAAGTAACTATAAGTTAATAAAAAATATGTCATATATCTAGAATACAGCAATTACTGTGGTCGGATATGTGCAAGCAATACATTCATGTAAAGAATTTGCTTTGAGTTTAAAGAGTATCATTAAATGTTTATATAATTAATGTACTTGCAGTATATTATATGTATGCATTGTTTATGTTTCCTTTCATGCATTATAGATTTATCTTTGAATTGTGATATTTTAATTTATAGCGTTTAATATATATGTAACTAATTTCCATTTTTAAAGCATCAGGCATTGATTATTAACTTGTAGCGAAGTATTCGAAGATTTTCCATCATGGGATGAGAAAATTGAATTACTCTTGTTTAAAAGGCAGTATCGAGGAGTGGAAATGTGCGTGATATATTTATAAATAACGGGCTATTAACGAGAACAATTACATACACACACAATTTAAAAAGTAAGGAGGTGATAGGAAAGAAGAAAAGGACACAATGGCGATAGGGATAAAGAAAAAGTCTGAAAGTTGTAGGAGGTGTCAAGGAGAAAAGGTGGGTGCCGTTGGCTGACTCCGGCTTTAATACCTTGCATTAAGCTCGGAGAGCGGACGACTAATTACGTGACGCCGTTCACAGTAAACGCGAATTAAAAGGAGCTGTACCGGGGGTTTGTTTCCAAGTAAACTTTATTTGGGCCGCTAAACCGCAATATGTTTCCCGCTGTATGAAATGCCTACGCGATCAAAGATAACGATGAAGATATCAAAATTAATAAGCACAACTTGTATTCGTGTATTCGCTTATGTAGATTTTTCAAATATCTTTTAATTTAAATTTATGGATCTTTTAATTTTATAAATGCGTAAAATCTCCAGACAAAATATATCCGAAAATTTGTAATTAATAAATTTTACGACATATTAAGATATAAGTATTTCATAAATTCATTTTATGAATTCTTATTTAATTTATTCTTAAACTAATCAAAACATTTAAACGTCGTCTAATTGTAAAATAATTATTACCCATCTATATAACATTCTTTGTCAAAAATTAATCATTCTAAAGATATGGTTCAGTCCGAATTGCTATTTTTACTTTTTATTCAGAGAATATTCCAGTGCAATTTTGTGAATATGTAAAACTATTAGAATAATGAGAAGTTCTTCTCTATTTCCCCTTTTCTCACCGTTTAAATTCAACTTTACATTCTGCAACGTGGGTTGAGCTTTTCATTTTCATAGATGATATTACAAAAGTTTCTCTGTTCTCAACAAAAAGAGACGTCACTGAGAATAAGTTGCGCATATTACAATATTACGACGGGAGATAACGCGATATTACACTCAATAATGGCGTTTTCACGTTTCAACTAGCAGAGGAGGGTTACGATTTACATTTTGGTGAAGTAGGGGGTTGCGTTAATGGACGAGGGATATATTCCCTAAGGACAATCGTAGTGGTCAAATTAGGCAACTTTCGTGAATAGCCTTGGTGTGGTTTTCTGGTCAGAACAGGAAATATGCAGTGTTAAGGAATTTCTGAAATTCTCTTTCATTTAATTTCATTCTCTTTCATTTAATTGAAAAATAAAATTTTTTCTAGACAAAAAAATAACGATGAATATTTAATATTTACTATAATCTAGAGAAGATATGTAATTCATTTGCAGCTTACTGCTTATTTGTTTTCTATATATTATGAGGATTAATAAAAGATATAAATTTTATGTTATTCTTCATTTTACATTTTATATATCAATATAATATATATTTTTAACATGAAATATCGTTACTCAGACTCAAATAAACATCATCATAGTTATGTAAAATTT
>NW_017259534.1:511749-513572 GCF_001594045.1 Atta colombica | reverse complement strand
TATCACAAATTCGTATCGATTGCCATTTTTACATATTGATAAGACATTATCCATAAATTTAATTACGCGTTTAATGTTTAATGCTTTTAATGCTTAATGACGTTGCTCGGAGTAGTTGTTCGGAAAAATTGATACGTCATTATTTCTGTAAAATGCAAAATATTCCATAATGACTTTAACAAATACGAGTAAAATGTGGACGAATATCGAATTATTAAGCGCGCAATTAAAAATACACGTACACATTTATTTTAATGCATGATTAATTAAACAATAAACTATATATATAGGAGCATGTATCGCGTTGTATTACGTACGAGTAAATTTTTAATTCCCTCTCTTCGAGTTAAAACGTATCATAAAATATGGTACATCGCGACACATCCATTACTTTTATACATAAAATTCATTTGCATAATTAGTTGCTTCTGAAACATAAACTTATTTATCATTAAATAATAACATATGATTTCTTAATGGGATTGTCGCGATAAAAAATTTTATACAAAAGAAATACTTTCTTTTTATCTCTGAACAATTAACTACGAGCTTCTTTTTCAAAAGAGATTTTAATTTTTCAGGTTTTTTTCTAATTAAATTTCTCGCTTCAATTAAAATTCTGTTAAAATAAGATATATATTCGGAAATGATAAAAGATTTCATTTACATTTTTGTAAGATTATTTTGTAAAATGTATTAGGATTTTACTAACAAAAATTAGTTATGATTAATAGAATTGACAAGAAGAAATTATTAAAAACTTTATTGGCATATATTTCTCAGTTATCCATCTACGTCTACGTGGAAATATGTCATTTCGAATCATTCTGTGTAAAGAATATTTAGAATGATTTTTCTTTATCATATATCTCTAAATAATTCAGTATATACTTCCGAATCTATCTGCAAAGAGACGCGCAATGCTTGGCATATAATTTTTATTGCGCTCTATCGTCATTAATATTACACTCCGCTAAATATATCTCGTAAATAATGCACAGTTAATTTGGTTACCGTTCTTCTCGCGGCTTTTCCATCCACCCGGCATATTTTCCTCGCGAATATCTCTATTCCGGTCTCTCTCCCCTTGTGCTCATCGTTCCGAGCACTGCGGCCTGAAGGAAACCTGAAAAATTCCGTCGACCAGAGCCAACGAGAGCTCATGAAAAGTCGCAGTTTTGACCTAATGCGCGCAAAGGAAATGGTCAAAATCGAGAGAGAGAGAGAGAGAGAGAGAAAGAGAGAGAGAGAGAGAGAAAGCTTACGTGCTCTTATGCACACGAGCGTGCATCCACGTGAATTACAAACTTTAGTCCCCGTTAATTCGCGGGTTCCGCGATTCTTAGTAGACCGTACAAAAATGAAGTGCAATTGGGGAACGAACAGGGTAGCTAGAAAAGTAGACGAAGGGCATAGGGAGATGGTTTCCTTTGGAGACCGAAATGGAGTCTTGCGCTCGCGGTGATTACGCGCGCGAAAGAAATAAAGAGCGGAACAAAGACGGGGGATCTCTGAAAGGGGAAAAGACAGAGAGATGGAAAAAAATATACATTAAGAGGATAAAGGAAAGAGAGAGAAAGAAAGAGAAGAGAGGAGTGATAGTTGAGAGAAGAGGGAACGTGAGAATGGAGAAAGAGAAAAATATTCTGTGGTATGCATGGATCTCCGTGATATTGCCGGCTGGCTAAATGAAACCGCATGTGAAAAACTGACGAGTAAGAGGTGCGAGAGAGCACCTCTCTCGCCGAGCCTAGCTGTCCCGATGCCTACACGCGATCGATCGTCTCTCTCCCTCTCTCTCTCTCTCTCTCTCTCCCTCCCTC
>NW_017259534.1:506600-511369 GCF_001594045.1 Atta colombica | reverse complement strand
AGAGAGAGAGAGAGAGAGAGAGAGAGAGAGAGAGAGAGAGAGACAAACGGCAAAGTAGAATTCTTTTTATTCGGTGACCCGGTGAGCTGCGATTATATATACTTTTACGAAAATAAAGTCGTCAGATACAGATCCGCATTTTCCCCTTTTTGTTCAAAATATAATATTAGATAATTAAATCGATATAGAATACTTTATTCGTACAATACTTCAATATTCAAGAAGTTAATTGAATAAGAAGAAATTAAAAAACTTTTCGAATACAGGAATGTTAAGATAAAATGGTTTTCAAATTATTATATAAACAATCAAAATTGGCCGAAATTATATAATTCGCGCGTCAGATTATTAATTATTTATATCATTTATTTTTATATATCTATTATTTATCACCGATTTTCACAACTCAGGTGATATTAATTTTTCAATATTTATTCACTATCTATTAATAGATTTTATCTACTAATTTTTTGTACAATTATTATATGTACTATAACAATCATTGACCAATTGACATGTTAATTATAAACACTAATTGTATGATCTCTCATGATATTTTATTTAGATTCAAGTGATACAAAATTAAATTAAATTATTAATAATGAATAAATAAAAGAGCATAAACTCGGTATATCATAAGCATAAACGTACCTTTTTCATTAAATAAATCAATTGCAATGACAATAATTAATAAAACTTAAAAATTTAATAATTGCAATATATTAAAAAAATAATCAAACACTGTTAATATATCATATCTTTATGAAGTTTTTTCTATTGCATTTCTTAAAAATTGTATTTGTATAGAGAATGCTTGGAGATATATACAGGTCATTATTCATTATATTTTACACGTGCTCTACTTATCTCTAGAATTTATACACAATATAATTCAGTAATGCATGTACCTCAGTTAAATATTAATACTAATGTGTTTTAGTCCATCCATTTAATGGCTCTATAAAGTATATTTTTCATCTGTAAAATTCTTATGTTTGACATATGTACAATATCTTATACATGGTTCATAAGATTCATTGTGTCACAAATTGAAAAAAGTAAGACGTAATTTCTCAGTTACCGACACGCGCAACAGTATAGAGTCATACTACATAAATTTGTAAAAACAAATATATCCAAATTATAATTCCAAAATAATAAATGTAAAAAAAACAGCAATTGTTCACGTCACGTAATTATAATCAATTAATTTTACAAATAACAAATAAAATAATAAAATAATGAATTATTCACTCCATAGTTATTCCCGATACTTCTCCTCCTCTCCAGTTTCCTCATACTTTTAACACTCGCGTTAATGCGGTCAATTACAATCGTGCGCACAATCGTCGGAATACGATAATCACGCGTCACTTTGCATGACACTCCCGATATTAATCACACGTGATTACGTACTTTGCTATATTATGACAGAAAAATACGATCGCACGGATCGCTAAGCTCATTTGACACGCAACGATCACTCGCGAATAAGCATAATGAACAAACCTTGAATAGCGAAGGATTTCAACGATCTACATTGATAAATACATAGCATTTATGTTACATGATAACAAAATGTTACAATACAAGATTATTTGCGATAGTTTTAATGAAACAGGTTGTGTTGCTATTCGATTTGGAATCAATCTGCACTTGTGACATTCTACAAATCGTAAAAAAATTGGACAATATCAAAGATCTTTTTACTGTACAATGTGATATGAGCGATAAAATGAAATTAATAAAGATCACAATAGATCATTCGAAATTATAGCGTCTGATTTAGCTTTTATGATTTGGCTTTCCTACTTTACTACTTTAATTGCAATTTGAAAACAATCACAAAGTACACTTATATCGATGAAAAGACGTTCAAACGCGAAATATATTTGTTTCCAAAGAAATAATTATTTGATTGTCAAGATTATGAAACGCTAATTTATAACTTCTATTTCCTGCTATTTGGATTTCTAAAATAAATCAACCACGCGAGATATCTGCGTTTCGTAAATAGCCAGATCATTAATCGTGCAAATTAAATAATCGCTTGTAGTATGATTGCTAATTATTCGTAAGAAGCGATGGCGTTTTCTCTTGATACTTGTTGCGATCGCATTTCGAGGAATAATACTATTGATAATGTATCCCCCCATTTATTTGAACGTCGTGTCGACAATATCAACATACGAAAAATAAGTATTAAAGCCGCGTGCCAGCCGATCTGTTATCTACATTTAACATTTATTGTAAAATACAAACGCTGAATATTCCTTGCATATTAAATTATTGTAATTTTGACGAATAGCAGGATATCATTGCATATCGAACGTCTGTTTGATAAATGAGCTTTATTCTATTCTCATCGAAAAATATTTATAAATATAAATAAATTTATTGCTATTATTTTTCGTTGAATTTTTAAATTTCGAGTAAAATAAAATTGTGTGGTTTTAATAAATCAAAAATTTTTCTTCTGGTTTTAATAAAACGAGAAATTAAAATCACGAAATATGCAGCAACTCATTCTTCTTGCTTTATTAAAATCACACACAATTTTTATTCCTCTCTACAAATTAACTGTTTATATTAAAAAGAAGTTAAATAATTTTCATGTAAAGTTAAAATCTGCTACTAATAAAAAATGTGTTATTATAATAAGTAAAATAATATGTTATAGATATTGTAGAAAATTAGCAGAGTTATAAAAATCAATATTTAAGCGATAAAAATCAATTGACTAATAAACAAACACATTGACAAATCAATATGCATAAAGAAAACATAGTTATGACTTAATAGATTTAATAAGCGGACTCATATAATGCAGGTTACATAAATTCTGAATTCAGAATTGATAACATAAAAATTTATATTTTTAAGTAAATCCGCTGTTGTGAATCCGCTACATTTACGAATTAATAATGACTTACTAACGAAATACATAATTAAATCATGTAGTTAAATTGCACGTGAATAATCTAACAGATTATACGTATACATTATATATATCTCTTGTCCTAGATTTGAAAGTATGTTATCTGCTCGTTTATACTTTCAGTTATAGTTATGATGTATCTTTCTCTCCCTCCCTCCCTCCCTCCCTCCCTCCTTCCCTCTCTCTCCCTTTCGCACCATACACCGCTCAATGATGTTTTCCATTTAATTTCGAAAAATGCTACGGGCACGAATGCGCGTTGGAAAAGTAATATCGGGATGCATCACGTTTCGCTTCGTTCTCGCTGATGATGTACGAAAAAGCGCGAGCTTCACTATTCTACGCGTTTAACTCCAGAACTGCGAATCAGCACGTAATGGATCTTAGTATTTTTCATACATTGTTACTTCCCTCCTTTCTTTTATAGCAGACAAAAGTCGCGTTGGTGGTCATTTTAGATGCTCTGTGTTTTCTCTCAATTCCGTGGCAGATTTCAGAAGATTAAAATAGCAGTAGAAACGTAATAGTGAAAACGATACAAAAACATATAAACGTATTAAAATGTGTTGATATACACGTTAACGTATTACAGCTTTTAACAAATTTTGTAAAATTTAATTAAGACGTTTAACAGGAAGATTATTAAAATAAGTTTAAAATTAGTCTACAAATTATGTAAAAATAGATTTTATATCGAAGATAAATGTGTGTAAATATTGTGTGTGTAATCTCAAAGAAAGGCTTTTTCCTTATGTTCCGTATGTTTTGTGTAAAGAAATGTCGTTTATGTTAATGATAGAAATTAATTTATGAGGAATTTACACATGTTCTTGGTGCGCGATAAATAGAAATCGTTCACGAGCGGCCCTGATCGGGATAAAAGATAAAGAAATTCGGCTTCACAGAAATTCGTCGGTTTCATAGGGCGTGAGAGCACACGAGCCATTCTCTTTCCTTCTCCCTGTAGAGCGCGCAGCGCGAGCGGTTGACCGTTAGTGAAAGAGCGGAAAGAGCGTTCATTGCGGAAACGAAAACTCGAATCGTTAAACACGCACGGACACAAACACGCGGCAGGGCCCGCACGCACGCTCGACTCTCGAGAAGAGTGGCGCAGGGGGGTCGACGGGGCGTTGCGGGGTCGTGGTTGCGAGGGGGCAAGGGAGCAAGGGGGTGGTGGGCCGACGGGCAAGGGGATGGGGTGTGGGATGGCACGATCGATCGGATGGCTCTCGTTGCCTCCGGTTCAAAGAAAAGCCGGCGCGCGAAATCGGACGGGCGGGGTAGATAGGTAGGTAGGTAAAGCTTGTATACGCGCGACATCCGGCTAATCAGAAAATGTAGGAGCGCGGGAGACTAATAGAGAGTGAAAAGGCATCAAATAAACAAACACCGGGTGGCGCGGCGGAATTGAGGGATGGAAGGGCGCGAGGGGTGAATAACGCAGGGAGGGCGGGGGAGAGACGAACGAAGAGGAAGATACGGGGAGAATGGGGATGAGGGAAGTGTGGAGCGAGGAAGAAGAGAACAGGGACAAACGGAGACAGCGAAAGTAGATAGAGCGCGAGACAAGTCAGCCTAGTGATGACTCTCGATGAGAGAGATAAAGATACGATGAGTAAACGAAGGGAGATCAGGAGAACGGTTGAGAGACAGTGAAAACCGCGGAAAAGTTGGAGAGAGAGAGAGAGAGAGAGAGACAGACAGAGAGAGAGAGAGAGAGAGAGAGAGAGAGAGAGAGAGAGAGAGAGAGAGAGAGAGAGATGAGGAACGACAAGAAATCGTAGGGAGATTTCGGAGTTTACGTCAGCCATCGTTTACTACGACAGCCTCT
>NW_017259534.1:500953-506500 GCF_001594045.1 Atta colombica | reverse complement strand
GAGAGAGAGAGAGAGAGAGAGAGAGAGAGAGAGAGAGAGAGAGAGAGAGAGAGAGAGAGCTTGGTATCGTAGAAGGAGAAGGAGACGAAAGGAATAGAGACAGGAGATAAGCCGCTCATAGTTGAGGCGAGATGCAGCAAGAGGCGAGGGTGAGATAGGGCTATTAGGGTTGGCTATAGGCGCCGCCCCGGCTATTAGAGGGTTGTTTCACCCCTACTTCGTCGGTGAAACACCGCGTGGTATAACAGTAGTGCGTATAACAGTATATGTGTATGTGTGTATGTATATATATATATATATATATATATGGTGTGCGCGCGCGCACATGTGTGTGTGTGTGTGTGTGTGTGTGTGTGTCCCATCGTCATCGTCGTTGTCGTTGTCCTCATCGTCATCCTCCTCTGCTTCTCCACCTACTCTATTCCTCTTTCTCGACGTGTGAGATAGCGTACACGAGCGCACATTCGCGATTCGGCGAAGGGAGTGTGCGGTTTCGCCGACAGATATGGATGTGTTAATACGTGTTCATGCATATACACGTGAGAGCGTGTGCACACGCGTGTGGCCGAGCCAGGTTACCACGGCAACGGGTGCTTGCGAGAGAGATGCCTTTAATAGGTATCTCTTTAGGTAGAGATGGACCCTCTAGCTTCTACGTAAACGTTCCGTCGTATTCGTGTTTGTGATGGTTAGGTTTATTCGTGTATACTGATTCACGTACTATGTGTATCCGCATAATGATCTTTACCACTTACAGATCTTTCGATGAAAATGTCACAACGCGTCAATAGATTTACAAACTCTAAATATTGAGAAGTTCCAATTTAAGCGTAAATCCAAATCAATGATAAAGCCTTAAATTGGATGTCTGTTAAAATAAAATCTTTCGAGAGATTTACCGGAGAATAAAATTTTTCTATTTTTTTTTCTGCGTATATTAATCTGTAAACGGAGTTCCTCGACTTACAATAACTTGCAGTGATCTCTTTCCATTTTTTTTTGTTTAATTGTTAAAGATTGCTGTGGCAACCAGTCCTCAGAGTTGTTGGAAATTACCATTGTTACATTTTACGCAGGATACGGATATATGATATATATACGAGGAGTATATATTATATATAAGTAGAGTTTAGACCGCTAGTTATTAACGTATCACTCTCTCTCTCCCTCCCTATCCCTCCCTCTCCCTCCCTCCCTCCCTCTCTCTCTCTCTCTCTCTCTCTCTCTCTCTCTCTCTTTCTCTCTCTCTCCCTCTCTCGATATTCGTGCAAGAGTCATAAACGGACGTAACGTAGAGCATATCGAGAAGTATACTACCTTTTGGGGCAGGAAGGGCGATTGGGTAGCGGTGCGGTGGTTGCGTCCTCCGTGATCCTGTTCTCTCCTAACCCTCCTCATTCTCTCTTTCTCTCTATCTTTGTTAACACTGCGACGTCTGGCCGTCTCTCTCCTTTTCTACCATTTGCCCGCTCAGTCTGTCGGCAATAGAAGGTGGTGGAGTCACGGCGCGCTGTGCTAGGCGTGTGTACGCGAGCGACCGCTGAAAACGCGCGACCGCACGCGCGTGTGTATACGTGCAGATTCGTGGATGGCGGAGGAGGAGCCGCGGCAGAAGCAGGGCGGGAAGAGAAAAGGGACGAGAGGGAGGAGAGGGCTGGAGTGCCGGGGGAGGAAGCTGGAGAACGACGGGTGTGGAGTACGCGAGGGGGTTGGAGATACATCGGTATGTATTTCAGCCGCAAAGCTACCGTTCGAGGCGGGAGGCAAAGAGGAAACGGTACGGGGAAAAAAGAGGGCGACCGGAGGGGCGACAGTGAGAAAAAGAGGAAAGGGCGAGAGGAAAGAGAGACAGAGGGATAGTAGCGGCGAAGAGGAAGAGTGGACGGTGGCGGCGGCGGCGGCGGAGGCGACGACAGCTCGTCTAAATGCTAATAGCTTTATCGACTGGAACTCAAAGTCGTCGAGTTTCGATTCTTGCAACCACCTTCTCCATCCGTTCTCTCCTCTTCTCTCCATCCCTTCAATCCCGCGATCTACATTCCCATCCGCGCGTCGCGTTTCTACATCGTCTCTCTCATCGCCTACCTCTCGTTTTCCATCCCTTGTCCCTCTTCGTTTCTCCGTGTTCCCCCGTCCTTTTATTAAGCCGCGCGTACCCGTACGCGCGGCTTTTACATAAACGGGGAGGATATATATCCGAGGGCGGGCTTGTTCTCTTGCTGGTGGATACGCCCGACACCGCGCATCACCGCCATCGCCGTCACCGTCACCGACGTCGTCGTCGTCATCGTCGTCGTCGTCGTCGTCGTCGTCTTCGCTTATCTTTTGCCCTGCTACGCACCTTGTTTGATATCGCGTAGCCGCACGCTTGATAAATATGCACAAGCATACCGAGCTTGTCCCCGACGCCGAAGCTTGATGGGCTGCTCGACTATCACATCGCTTATAATTTCTCGTCGCCATCGATGAGGCTACCTTTCCTACCTGCACTTACAATTAGACATGGCATCGATGAGATTTTAATTGATCGATGATAGAAAGGATGATAGAGGGTGTTTAAGCATACTCGAGTAATATTAACCATCTTGTTAACAAAAGGTCTTTAGTTTTTTTTATCCCTTGAGAATCGAGGAAAAAAGTCTCAAAAATACAAAGACTATTGTTGAATAAGACATCAATCATTTCAATCGTCCGAATTAATCCTAAATTAATATTTGTTCTTTCATAGTTACGCAAAGTTTCCTGCATTGATGTTGTTTAATTAAAAAATTTTAAATGTAATAATTAAGATTGATTCTCGATGAACAGAATTCTAGAGATATCTACCTTTTCAATGGAAATTTCGCGGATAAAGAATACTCCCGGAACACTGGTTAATAAAACACGCGCTCTGTATAATATCAAACTTGCATATCTCCTTGCCAGTACCGGACTGCCGATACTCGTTCATCTCAACCTATGAATAAATGCATTCATAAACCTCGCTATCGCAACGTAATTACACTCAAGGGTGAAATATACAGCGTAACACATCCATCGCAATGGCGAAGTTTACGATGCGCGGTAAACGAGTCCGCGCGCGCCTCAATACAGGTGCATACTTTTTATTTCTAATTAGTAAGGTTGGCTATGTATACGTGTTAAAAGCACGAGTATTCCGCTCGGATTATTTTCTATCGTTATACAAAAGGATATCGTTAAGTTAACAACGACGTGCAGAGCTATACAGGGCACATGAATGAAACTTTTTTCAAGATCTATTAGAGAGATTGGCCGGCGAATATCGCGGACGAATGACGCCCATCTTTCTCCAACTCATGCAGAATATTATTTGTAACGTTGGAGTAATATTTCGGTGTGGCTAGGAAGTAATATCGATGCGGGAATGCGGTCCACAATGGAGCAACTGATCCTTTTAATAGATTCTGATCAAAGACCGACGAATATGCGACCGAAGTCGCAGAAGGTATATCCTGGCCTTTTACGACAGTACTCTCGTCTGGTAATAGAGATAACATAACTCATCGAGTGCGATGGATGTAGCCAGGAAAACCTAAGTGGACGCATTACAATGGACGCGAAAATTCTACTATGGGATAACGACACGAGAGAGTATATTGTTCTCGATAAGTTCGATTGTTATAATGCAGACAACACAATACTTATGTGATTGATGTCTGGAATATTGAATCGTAAAGATCCGAAATGTGAAATCTCTTTGCTTGTGCTAATATTTGTCTTATTTAATTAAATGAAAATATCTATTGGCAAGAAGTTACTATTTCTCATTCACAATACAATTTACAATTAAAGTTTAATAAAGATATAAAGTGGAATTAAGATTATGTTGAAACAAAATTGTTATAAAATTAAAAATTATGACAAAAAGATTGCAATGGTACATTACGCGAGTAAATGTAATAAAAATTAAAAGAGATATTGCAGCAATTTTAAGCAGCTATAAGACTGTTTTGACTTCATCAAAAGTTAATCTTTTAAAGCACAAAAATTTGCTGCAAATTAATCTTGATCAAATTCATATCGAGCAGAAAAGTGATATATTCTTCCTCAGGCATCAAATGTTCAATATACCGCTAAATTTTGAATTATGAATATTAAAATATGTCTTAAAATTTTTTGAAACTAAAAATAAATTTTATTTTAATTGTGATTGTATCTTGATTGCTTGAACATGGAACTCGTTATTTTTTGAAAGATTTCTTCCATTTTTACAAATATATTATATTGTAAACGAGAAGCGACCATCTTTTAGTAGTATACTTCTGCAAATGTACAAAAAAACATTAAACAAAATTTTTTAAGAAAAAATATATTTTTCTGGTTGGTAAATCAATTTGATAATCAATGAAATATAATTAAAAAGAAAAATAACATTCCAAACATTGAATATAGATATCAATTCTAAGTGAAGAGATTTCTAAACTGATTCTGCTACACGATTACTGATGTATATAAATATTTGTATCGAGGGTTGCGGACGAATTAGCGACCTTACTGACGCGTTTAGGGACGTGCGTTTCATTGGGAACGAACACCCTCGGTCGGGCGAAAATGGTCGCGTGGCCACGAGCGTACCTCTAATTACCGATAACAGTCGAAAACGAGGGGCGCGAGAGACAGAGAAAAAGAGAGTAAACGAGAGTAACGATGATGGGATAGTTAGAAAGGTGCGGGTATAGGGAGGAGAAGAGTGGTCGGCGTGCGGATTCGGGGTAGAGCAGAAAGGAGGTGTGGGAGGGTGATTTCGATGGGCCCCATCGAGGAACCCTTCAGTTATTCTAAACAACAAAAAGACCCGCCGGCGCTGCTTCCGCATCGTATCCGCTTCCCCGGCAATCATTTACTCTTGCTGGAGGCCATCGCTCATCACAATGGCCAAGTTATCCATCCACTCCGGCTACTTGCCCGGGAAACGACCACCGCCCCGGGCCGGCACTCGTCTTCTCCATCGCCTTCCACGTTTCCACGTTGTGAGGTACTTGGGGGGAAAAAAAAAAGAGGAAAGGAGAAAGAGGAGAGAGGGAGACAGACAGAAAGACAGAAAAATAGCGAGGGGAGAGAGAAGAGATTGGAGACACACACGCGCACATCTACTTTTGTGCCAACTATTTTTCGTCCTCGTTCGTTACTTTGTTCGTCACTCGAGATTGCTATCGACCGTTTCCCGTAAACCACCCCGATCAGGCATCACCGCCGCCGCCACCGCCGCCGCCGCTGCCGCCGTCACCGCTGGCGGGGATGCCAATAGCGAAACAATTGTTCCGTTTGTTAGCGAATGAATTACGATTGCTTCGCGAGGTCGGGCGTATTGTGTATCCTCATAAATTCGTTCGCGATGATGCGTTTTTTGAATCGTGATTTTGACCAATTGAGCTCTATGTGATGTAGTTGTTGGAGAGATTCAAAATCACTCTCGTGATTAGAATCAAAAGTACAGTTAATTTAATCTGTTTTTCTATTCTTCATATTTTTTGAATATCAAGCGTGAATGCGATTGTTTTTACTGCATATTTGTTTTGAGATAAT